>NW_026099406.1:0-93963 GCF_024542735.1 Bombus huntii
CTAACCCCAACCTAACCCCAACCTAACCCCAACCTAACCCCAACCTAACCCCAACCTAACCCCAACCTAACCCCAACCTAACCCCAACCTAACCCCAACCTAACCCCAACCTAACCCCAACCTAACCCCAACCTAACCCCAACCTAACCCCAACCTAACCCCAACCTAACCCCAACCTAACCCCAACCTAACCCCAACCTAACCCCAACCTAACCCCAACCTAACCCCAACCTAACCCCAACCTAACCCCAACCTAACCCCAACCTAACCTAACCCCAACCTAACCCCAACCTAACCCCAACCTAACCCCAACCTAACCCCAACCTAACCCCAACCTAACCCCAACCTAACCCCAACCTAACCCCAACCTAACCCCAACCTAACCCCAACCTAACCCCAACCTAACCCCAACCTAACCCCAACCTAACCCCAACCTAACCCCAACCTAACCCCAACCTAACCCCAACCTAACCCCAACCTAACCCCAACCTAACCCCAACCTAACCCCAACCTAACCCCAACCTAACCCCAACCTAACCCCAACCTAACCCCAACCTAACCCCAACCTAACCCCAACCTAACCCCAACCTAACCCCAACCTAACCCCAACCTAACCCCAACCTAACCCAACCTAACCTAACCCCAACCTAACCCCAACCTAACCCCAACCTAACCCCAACCTAACCCCAACCTAACCCCAACCTAACCCCAACCTAACCCCAACCTAACCCCAACCTAACCCAACCTAACCCCAACCTAACCCCAACCTAACCCCAACCTAACCCCAACCTAACCCCAACCTAACCCCAACCTAACCCCAACCTAACCCCAACCTAACCCCAACCTAACCCCAACCTAACCCCAACCTAACCCCAACCTAACCCCAACCTAACCCCAACCTAACCCCAACCTAACCCCAACCTAACCCCAACCTAACCCCAACCTAACCCCAACCTAACCCCAACCTAACCCCAACCTAACCCCAACCTAACCCCAACCTAACCCCAACCTAACCCCAACCTAACCCCAACCTAACCCCAACCTAACCCCAACCTAACCCCAACCTAACCCCAACCTAACCCCAACCTAACCAACCCAACCTAACCCCAACCTAACCCCAACCTAACCCCAACCTAACCCCAACCTAACCCCAACCTAACCCCAACCTAACCCCAACCTAACCCCAACCTAACCCCAACCTAACCCCAACCTAACCCCAACCTAACCCCAACCTAACCCCAACCTAACCCCAACCTAACCCCAACCTAACCCCAACCTAACCCCAACCTAACCCCAACCTAACCCCAACCTAACCCCAACCTAACCCCAACCTAACCCCAACCTAACCCCAACCTAACCCCAACCTAACCCCAACCTAACCCCAACCTAACCCCAACCTAACCCAACCTAACCTAACCCCAACCTAACCCCAACCTAACCCCAACCTAACCCCAACCTAACCCCAACCTAACCCCAACCTAACCCCAACCTAACCCCAACCTAACCCCAACCTAACCCCAACCTAACCCCAACCTAACCCCAACCTAACCCCAACCTAACCCCAACCTAACCCCAACCTAACCCCAACCTAACCCCAACCTAACCCCAACCTAACCCCAACCTAACCCCAACCTAACCCCAACCTAACCCCAACCTAACCCCAACCTAACCCCAACCTAACCCCAACCTAACCCCAACCTAACCCCAACCTAACCCCAACCTAACCCCAACCTAACCCCAACCTAACCCCAACCTAACCCCAACCTAACCCCAACCTAACCCCAACCTAACCCCAACCTAACCCCAACCTAACCCCAACCTAACCCCAACCTAACCCCAACCTAACCCCAACCTAACCTAACCCCAACCTAACCCCAACCTAACCCCAACCTAACCCCAACCTAACCTAACCCCAACCTAACCCAACCTAACCCCAACCTAACCCCAACCTAACCCCAACCTAACCCCAACCTAACCCCAACCTAACCCCAACCTAACCCCAACCTAACCCCAACCTAACCCAACCTAACCCCAACCTAACCCCAACCTAACCCCAACCTAACCCCAACCTAACCCCAACCTAACCCCAACCTAACCCAACCTAACCCCAACCTAACCCCAACCTAACCCCAACCTAACCCAACCTAACCCCAACCTAACCCCAACCTAACCCCAACCTAACCCCAACCTAACCCCAACCTAACCCCAACCTAACCTAACCCAACCTAACCCCAACCTAACCCCAACCTAACCCCAACCTAACCCCAACCTAACCCCAACCTAACCCAACCTAACCCCAACCTAACCCCAACCTAACCCCAACCTAACCCCAACCTAACCCCAACCTAACCCCAACCTAACCCAACCTAACCCCAACCTAACCCCAACCTAACCCCAACCTAACCCCAACCTAACCCCAACCTAACCCCAACCTAACCCCAACCTAACCCCAACCTAACCCCAACCTTTTTTTTTTTTTTTTTTTCGTGGAGAAATCCTCATGGACACCCGCTAGGCGGGTAGTGTCGGACTCTTACCGACTAAAACTCCACGGTGGCCTATCCTGACGCCTGAGTCGAGACGCACCCGGGTTCTCTTCCGAATTCTGCCGGTCACCCCCGGGCGTCTATCTCTCCTTCTTTCGAAGGGAGGCATCCTTGCTCTTCTTTGGAACACTAGGGGGGACCACACCCCCTAGCGCCTCGATCCTGCGCGTCTTCCTGGGGACCCCGTCCCTGACGCCTTTCTTCCTGGTTTCCATGTGCTCCTGTGGCGGCCGGGATAGCTCCGCCGGTTACCCCCGGGGTAGTCCTGCGCTCCGGGGGCTTCTGCCTGCCTAGTACTCCTTGGAGAATCCCAGAAAAATGGCGGCGGTGCGCCTCCTTCCTCTTCGCCAGCGCCCGCCCGAACGTTCACCCATCCTTGTCCGTGCCGCGGCGACCGTTGCTTAACCCATGTGATCGGTGGGAAGTCCACGTCTCCACCGCTGCCAGCGGGCGCTGACAACCTAACCCCAACCTTTTTTTTTTTTTTTTTTTTTTCGTGGAGAAATCCTCATGGACACCCGCTAGGCGGGTAGTGTCGGACTCTTACCGACTAAAACTCCACGGTGGCCTGTCCTGACGCCTGAGTCGAGATGCACCCGGGATCTCTCCCGAATTACTACCGGTTACCCCCGGGCGTCTATCTCTCCTTACGTCGAAGGGAGGCGTCCTTGATCTTCTTGGAACGCTAGGGGGGGACCACGCCCCCTAGCGCCTCGCTCCTATTGCGTCGTTCCGGGGACCCCGTCCCCCTGACGCCTCTTCCTGGTTTCCACGCGCTCCTACGGCGGCCGCGGCGGCGCCGGTGGCGGCGTCGCGCCCCTGTAGCGCGTCGTATTCCTAGGGCGCTGCGACCTCCTGGACGGGTCGCGATCTCGTTCCCTGCTACGTTCCGCCCGCTCCTTCGCCAGCATGACCTGCTCGCAGTAGGTGCGGACAGCGGAGTACTCCTGGCGCCCTCTGAGCATGGCCGCGACGACCGCTTCGGGGGCTAAGCTCTCGCCGATTTCGAGCCGCAGGACGCGTCGTGGTTCCGCCCACGCCGGGCAGAACTCCAGCGTGTG
Source organism: Bombus huntii (assembly GCF_024542735.1). NCBI lineage: Eukaryota > Metazoa > Arthropoda > Insecta > Hymenoptera > Apidae > Bombus > Bombus huntii. The sequence goes on from NW_026099406.1 coordinate 3,608, forward strand.
CTGCGCCGTGTCCTCCTCTTCCTCGCAGTGGTGACAGACGGACGTCGTCTCTCGCCGAATCCTTAGCAGGTACTCGCCGAACACTCCGTGGCCGGTGAGCAGCTGCGTCATCCTGAAGGTCAGCGGTGCCCCGCCTCGATCCCTCCACGCCTCCCAGTTGGGAAGCACGGCGCGAACGGCCCGGTGCGGCCGCACGGCGTCCTCCTGGATCAGCTGCGAGCGCCATCGTTCCCAGGTCTCCTTCCTCGCCTCCTCCCGGATGTTCGAGGCCGGCTGGCCGGCGGTCGGTGGCGTCGGATTCCTCTGGTGTTCGTATACGCGTTCGAGCGCCAAGGCTTGCAGCTCGAACGGCGGGGAAGCCGCCAGCACGGTCGCCGACGCGTACGATGTCGTCCTGTAGCCTCTCGCTATGCGGATAGCGGTCGTCCTCTGCAGCCTCCGCAGCAAGGTCAGGCTGCGACGGCTGGTCGCCAGGCTTCTGGCCCAGACGGGTGCCCCGTAGAGAACTCGGGACCGAACCACTCCCTCGTAGAGTCGGCGGACTCTCGATCCCGCTCCGCCGATGTTCGGTAGGAGGCCGCACAGGGCGTTGGCCGCGGCCGTCGCCTTCGGGACCAGTTGCTCGAAATGCGGTCCGAAGGTCCATCCGCTGTCGATCGTGAGGCCCAGGTACCTCATCTGTCGTCCCACCGGGACCTCTTCTCCGCCGATGTTCACCGTCAGCCCGGGGGGAGGCGTTCCTCTTCGCCGCTGGTCGAAGAACCACAGCGCCTCCGACTTGGCCGGCGACACCGTCAGGCCGAGCCTCCGAATGGCGCTCACCGCGCACGCCACTGCGTCCTCCGTGCGGTTCGCCGTGTCGTGCCACCACCGTCCCCCGGCCAGGACCAGGGTGTCGTCGGCGTAGCACACCGTTCCCGCTCCCGGGGGCATCGGACATCGGAGGACCGAGTCGTAGGCCGTGATCCAGAGCAACGGTCCCAGCACCGACCCCTGCGGAACGCCGCGCTCGATCCGTCTTCTCTCCTCTCCGTCCCTGCCGGCGTAGACGATGTACCTGTCGGCGAGGTACGCTCGAACGATCCCCACCAGGTACGCCGGGACCTCGAAGTGGCGCAGGGCTTCCAGGATCCTGCCCCAGGGGATGGAGTTGAAGGCGTTGGTGACGTCGAGCGACACCGCCACCGCCACCCCCTCCCGGGAGACCCTGTCCTCGGCCATGGCCCTCAGCCTCTTCACCGCGTCCACGGTCGAGCGGCCGCGGCGGAATCCGTACTGGCTGTCGTGCCATCCGGGCGTCCTCTCGGTGATGTGAGCCTCCAGTCGGGCGGCGACGATCCTCTCCAGCATCTTGCCCACCTCGTCCAGCAGGCATATCGGCCTGTACGCGGACGGCGAGTCCGGCGGGCGTCCCTCCTTTCGTAGCAGCACCAGCCTGGCCGTCCGCCATGTCCGGGGGTAGACGCCCTCCTCCAGGCATCTGTCGAACAGGTGTCGCAGGCGGGGAGCCATGGTGACGATCGACTCCGCCCACGCTCGGCCCGGTATTCCGTCGGGGCCTGGCGCCACGTCGCGGGACGCCGTCCTCCTGGCCGCTTCGAAGAGCTCCTCGTCGCTGACTCGCAGTTCCTCGCTCCATCCCGTCGCGGTCGTCGTCGCCGTCTCCTCGTCGTCGTCGTCGTCGTCGTCGACGGAGGAGGGGGAGGATGGCGCCGGTTGGCTCGCGTTCGCGTCTTCCGGCGGGAACAGCGCCCCGACGACGTTGTCCAACAGCGTCGGGTCCATGTCCGAGGTCAGCGGGGGCGCCGAGGGTCGTAGCTTCTTGGTGACCACTTTGTACGGCCGTCCCCACGGGTCGGATTCGACCTCCTCGATCAGCTCCGTCCAGCACCGAGATTTCGCGGTCTTGATCTCCCGCTGAAGAGTCCGTCTCGCCTCCCTGTACTCCTCGTAACGGCGGGAGATCTCCTCCTCGTCGCGCGTCAGTCTGCGACGGCGGGCCCTTAGGAATCTCCTGCGGGCCCGAACGCAGTTCTCTCGCATCTCGGCGATCTCCGGGGTCCACCAGTACGTTCCCCGGTCTCGTCCGCCTCCCGGGACGGAGCGCGGCATCGAGGCGTCGCACGCCGCGGTCATGTATCTTCGGAGCTCCTCCGCCTCCTCGTCGATGTCTCCCTGCTCGGTCGCCCCACGGGCGTCCCAGCTCCAGGCGGACACGATCGTGGCCGCCCGCAGCATCTCCTTGTCCATCTCCTTCAGGCGCCATCGCGGCGGCGGCGGCGGCGGGCGGCGACGGTTCTCTCCCGGTCGTCGTCGTCTCCTCCTCCCGGCGTCGTCCTCGGTCCCCAGGGTCACCTCCATCAGAATGTAGAGATGGTCGGACAGCGTTTCCACCCCCTCGGCCACTCTCCAGTCGCGGATTCGCCTGAGCAGCTCCGGGGTAGCCCACGTGATGTCCACCACCGAGGATCCTCTCCACGCCACGCAGGTGCTCGCCGAGCCTCTGTTCGCCAGCAGGAGCCCCAGACCCGCTGCCCAGTCGGTGAGCATCCTTCCTCGGGAGTTGGTCCTGGGGTTTCCCCATTGCGTCGAGTGGGCGTTGAAGTCCCCCAGGACGAGCACCTGGCGGGGGAGACATCTTCGGACGCACTCGCCGACTCGGTCCAGAAACTCCCCGTACGCGTCCAGGTCGATGTTCGGAGAGACGTACACCGCCACCACCGCCGCTCCTAGCCACTCGACCGCGACGAAGCCGCTGCCACGGTCCAGCAAGAGGCACGAGGCCGACGTCCACGTTATTCCTGCGGATCCGTCCAGGTCCCCGATCCAGTTGGGCGAGTCGGGTATACGATGCGGTTCCGCCACCGCCGCCAGGGCCACCTCGTTCTCCCGGATGGTCTGGAAGAGCAGATCTTGCGCTCTTCTCGACCTACCGAGATTGCATTGCAGCAGGCGCTTGAACTATGCCGCCACCTCCATGGCCTCCTCCCGGCCATCCGCCGCTGCTGCTGGTTCGGCGGCGCTTCCCGGTGTCTCTGCCGCGGCGGCTGCTGCTGCTGCTGCCGCTACCGCTGCTGGTTGGCGGATCGGTCTCCTCCTCTTGACCTTCGGGGGGCTGCATGCCTCTCCGCCCATCCTGTGATTCGCGGGTGCCCCGAGCGACTCGCACAGCGGACACTTGGGAGCGGAAGCGGGACACTCTCTGGCGCGGTGTCCGCTCCCGCCGCACCTGTAGCACAGGTGCCCTCGGTCCTCGCCGGATACGCAAGTGGCGCGCACGTGCCCCAGTTCCAGGCACCTGAAACACTGCAGCGGCCGCTTCGGTATGGCCCTTATCCTCGCCGTTGACCAGCCCAGGGCTATCTTCTCCGCCTGGGCCAGCTTGCGGGCTCCTGCCGCCGGACACCTGACCCATGCCGATCCGAGGCCGCCTCTGGTGGCGCCGATCTCGCCCACTTGCACCTCCGCGCTGCCGCATCCCGCCGCCGAGGCCAGTGCTCTTCGCAGCTCCTCCTTCTTGACCGAGATGTCAATCCCGGTCACGCGCAGCTCCGCCATCCTGGTCGGTGTGGCGATTCTCACCGCCGTCGGGTCTAGCGTCTCGGCCAGCCGCGTCGCCAGTAGCGTCGCCTTTCCCCTGTCCTTGTCTCCGGGGACTTGTATTATAATGGCGCCCGTCATCGCCTTCTTCATCTCGAGGCGCTCCGTGCCGAGCTCCGATAGCGGGATCCTCGTTCTTGCCGCTTCCAGGACGTCGGCGTACGACATCCTCGCCCCCTCTTTCAACGTCAGGGTCACCGCGGATGTTCGCGGTGCGCGAGGGGGCGTGACCACCTTGGGTGTCCGCGGTGGTCCTCTCTGCGTAGCGGGGGCGCTCGCCTTCGGTGCGCCCGTCGTCCTGCCGGCCTGGGGTTGCCGCTGTTGTTGCTGCCGTACCCGCGTCGGTGGTGGCGCGGTCGGACCTTTCCTCGCCGCCTCTCCTCCGGCGGCGGCGGCGGCTGCCTTCGCCTCGCTCGCCTTCTTCCTGTTTCTCCTCCTTTTCTTCGTCGTCTCCACCAGCTCCCATCCGCCGTCCTCCCGTTCCCTTCGGGGCGGCGTCGGTTGGGCGGCGGGAGGGTCGACGGGGCGGTCCCCGCTGGGTCGCGCTTCGGGGGTGCGTTGACTTCGCGCGTCTCCGAATCGTTCTTCGATGGTCCTGAGAATGGAGGGACCCAGTTCTCGGACCGCTCTCTCCAGGGCGTCCAGACGCGTCCTGTTCTCGGTTCCGCCTTCCCACGCGGGGCGGGCGTATTCGGGAGCCGCGTCGGAGCATCGCGGGCACTCGTTGATGCGAGCGGCCAGTCTCCTCAGCTCCTGGCGGAGGGCTGCGTTCTCCCCCTCCAGCACGGACAGCCTAGCGTCCACGTCGTCGGTGGCACGCGCTGGCCTTTCCCTCCTCGCGGATTCCTCGTTCCAGGCGGCGGTGATATAGCTCGCCGCGTTCTTCAGGGACCTGATGTAGGTCCCCTTCAGGTTCGACGACGTCGTCGCGACGTGCATGATTTCAGACACGTGCATCGTCAGGCCCGCGCTGATTTCCGCCGGAGAACTCGTCCTCATCTGCACCTCCAACTCTTCGGACACCACCGGTGTTGTCGCGGCTGCCGTTCTCTTCCTCTTACCCCTGGACGCCATCGAAGCCAGCGACGAACGCGAGGCGATCGAGGCGACCGACTCCTCGTCGTCGGACCTCGCCCGCCCCCGCGATCCCCCCGCCATCGGTGACGTACCGTCGTCCATCGTGGCCGGCGCGAGAAAAACGTACTCGGACCTGTTCGCGGCTCTCAGCGAACGTCTCGTCGCCTTCCTCGGAGGCTCCTCCGCGGTCTCCATCCTGTCGTCCTCTGAATGTCCTCCTGCCGTTATCCTCCTCCTCTCTCCCGTTGTTTCATCGCCAGTCGTAGAAACGCGTCCGGGGGCCTGGCGGTCCACCCTCGAACGGCCGTGGTCGCGAGATATCGACGCAGCGGGGCCCACTTCACTACCCGCGACTGCGCCGGTACTGGGGTATCCCTCCCCTGCACCGTAAACTTTGTCGTTTATGTTCTCCATTTCCATATTGTTGTTCGTTTTTCGCCGAGGTCGTCGTCGAAGTCTCCGTCCTGGTGCCACTCACTCTTTCGCGCCCTGCCCCGGTCGAAGCCGGTGCAGGGCGACAGGGAGCCCCGCGAGAAGGTGAGGTGAGTGGTCTTGACAGGCATGGGCCCACCAACTTCTCCGAAGTTCTCCGCACCGGATCGGCGAACCGACGGGTGCCAAGGGCACCGATCGGCCGCCACCCGACTGTAAGAGAACATCAGATCCATCGGGGTTTCCCAGGGCATGGTCCTATGCCCCGGGAACCCATGCCCGCCTCGTGCTCCCCAACCTAACCCCAACCTAACCCCAACCTAACCCCAACCTAACCCCAACCTAACCCCAACCTAACCCAACCTAACCCCAACCTAACCCCAACCTAACCCCAACCTAACCCCAACCTTTTTTTTTTTTTTTTTTTTTTTTTCGTGGAGAAATCCTCATGGACACCCGCTAGGCGGGTAGTGTCGGACTCTTACCGACTAAAACTCCACGGTGGCCTGTCCTGACGCCTGAGTCGAGATGCACCCGGGATCTCTCCCGAATTACTACCGGTTACCCCCGGGCGTCTATCTCTCCTTACGTCGAAGGGAGGCGTCCTTGATCTTCTTGGAACGCTAGGGGGGACCACGCCCCCTAGCGCCTCGCTCCTATTGCGTCGTTCTGGGGACCCCGTCCCCCTGACGCCTCTTCCTGGTTTCCACGCGCTCCTACGGCGGCCGCGGCGGCGCCGGTGGCGGCGTCGCGCCCCTGTAGCGCGTCGTATTCCTAGGGCGCTGCGACCTCCTGGACGGGTCGCGATCTCGTTCCCTGCTACGTTCCGCCCGCTCCTTCGCCAGCATGACCTGCTCGCAGTAGGTGCGGACAGCGGAGTACTCCTGGCGCCCTCTGAGCATGGCCGCGACGACCGCTTCGGGGGCTAAGCTCTCGCCGATTTCGAGCCGCAGGACGCGTCGTGGTTCCGCCCACGCCGGGCAGAACTCCAGCGTGTGCTGCGCCGTGTCCTCCTCTTCCTCGCAGTGGTGACAGACGGACGTCGTCTCTCGCCGAATCCTTAGCAGGTACTCGCCGAACACTCCGTGGCCGGTGAGCAGCTGCGTCATCCTGAAGGTCAGCGGTGCCCCGCCTCGATCCCTCCACGCCTCCCAGTTGGGAAGCACGGCGCGAACGGCCCGGTGCGGCCGCACGGCGTCCTCCTGGATCAGCTGCGAGCGCCATCGTTCCCAGGTCTCCTTCCTCGCCTCCTCCCGGATGTTCGAGGCCGGCTGGCCGGCGGTCGGTGGCGTCGGATTCCTCTGGTGTTCGTATACGCGTTCGAGCGCCAAGGCTTGCAGCTCGAACGGCGGGGAAGCCGCCAGCACGGTCGCCGACGCGTACGATGTCGTCCTGTAGCCTCTCGCTATGCGGATAGCGGTCGTCCTCTGCAGCCTCCGCAGCAAGGTCAGGCTGCGACGGCTGGTCGCCAGGCTTCTGGCCCAGACGGGTGCCCCGTAGAGAACTCGGGACCGAACCACTCCCTCGTAGAGTCGGCGGACTCTCGATCCCGCTCCGCCGATGTTCGGTAGGAGGCCGCACAGGGCGTTGGCCGCGGCCGTCGCCTTCGGGACCAGTTGCTCGAAATGCGGTCCGAAGGTCCACCCGCTGTCGATCGTGAGGCCCAGGTACCTCATCTGTCGTCCCACCGGGACCTCTTCTCCGCCGATGTTCACCGTCAGCCCGGGGGGAGGCGTTCCTCTTCGCCGCTGGTCGAAGAACCACAGCGCCTCCGACTTGGCCGGCGACACCGTCAGGCCGAGCCTCCGAATGGCGCCCACCGCGCATGCCACGGCGTCCTCCGTGCGATTCGCCGTGTCGTGCCACCACCGTCCCCCGGCCAGGACCAGGGTGTCGTCGGCGTAGCACACCGTTCCCGCTCCCGGGGGCATCGGACATCGGAGGACCGAGTCGTAGGCCGTGATCCAGAGCAACGGACCCAGCACCGACCCCTGCGGCACGCCGCGCTCGATCCGTCTTCTCTCCTCCCCGTCCCTGCCGGCGTAGACGATGTACCTGTCGGCGAGGTACGCTCGAACGATCCCCACCAGGTACGCCGGGACCTCGAAGTGGCGCAGGGCTTCCAGGATCCTGCCCCAGGGGATGGAGTTGAAGGCGTTGGTGACGTCGAGCGACACCGCCACCGCCACCCCCTCCCGGGAGACCTTGTCCTCGGCCATGGCCCTCAGCCTCTTCACCGCGTCCACGGTCGAGCGGCCGCGGCGGAATCCGTACTGGCTGTCGTGCCATCCGGGCGTCCTCTCGGTGATGTGAGCCTCCAGCCGGGCGGCGACGATCCTCTCCAGCATCTTGCCCACCTCGTCCAGCAGGCATATCGGCCTGTACGCGGACGGCGAGTCCGGCGGGCGACCCTCCTTTCGTAGCAGCACCAGCCTGGCCGTCCGCCATGTCCGGGGGTAGACGCCCTCCTCCAGGCATCTGTCGAACAGGTGTCGCAGGCGGGGAGCCATGGTGACGATCGACTCCGCCCACGCTCGGCCCGGTATTCCGTCGGGGCCTGGCGCCACGTCGCGGGACGCCGTCCTCCTGGCCGCTTCGAAGAGCTCCTCGTCGCTGACTCGCAGTTCCTCGCTCCATCCCGTCGCGGTCGTCGTCGCCGTCTCCTCGTCGTCGTCGTCGTCGTCGTCGACGGAGGAGGGGGAGGATGGCGCCGGTTGGCTCGCGTTCGTGTCTTCCGGCGGGAACAGCGTCCCGACGACGTTGTCCAACAGCGTCGGGTCCATGTCCGAGGTCAGCGGGGGCGCCGAGGGTCGTAGCTTCTTGGTGACCACTTTGTACGGCCGTCCCCACGGGTCGGATTCGACCTCCTCGATCAGCTCCGTCCAGCACCGAGATTTCGCGGTCTTGATCTCCCGCTGAAGAGTCCGTCTCGCCTCCCTGTACTCCTCGTAACGGCGGGAGATCTCCTCCTCGTCGCGCGTCAGTCTGCGACGACGGGCCCTTAGGAATCTCCTGCGGGCCCGAACGCAGTTCTCTCGCATCTCGGCGATCTCCGGGGTCCACCAGTACGTTCCCCGGTCTCGTCCACCCCCCGGGACGGAGCGCGGCATCGAGGCGTCGCACGCCGCGGTCATGTATCTTCGGAGCTCCTCCGCCTCCTCGTCGATGTCTCCCTGCTCGGTCGCCCGTCGGGCGTCCCAGCTCCAGGCGGACACGGTCGCGGCCGCCCGCAGCATCTCCTTGTCCATCTCCTTCAGGCGCCATCGCGGCGGCGGCGGCGGCGGCAGGCGGCGACGGTTCTCTCCCGGTCGTCGTCGTCTCCTCCTCCCGGCGTCGTCCTCGGTCCCCAGGGTCACCTCCATCAGAATGTAGAGGTGGTCGGACAGCGTTTCCACCCCCTCGGCCACTCTCCAGTCGCGGATTCGCCTGAGCAGCTCCGGGGTAGCCCACGTGATGTCCACCACCGAGGATCCTCTCCACGCCACGCAGGTGCTCGCCGAGCCCCTGTTCGCCAGCAGGAGCCCCAGACCCGCTGCCCAGTCGGTGAGCATCCTTCCTCGGGAGTTGGTCCTGGGGTTTCCCCATTGCGTCGAGTGGGCGTTGAAGTCCCCCAGGACGAGCACCTGGCGGGGGAGACATCCTCGGACGCACTCGCCGACTCGGTCCAGAAACTCCCCGTACGCGTCCAGGTCGATGTTCGGAGAGACGTACACCGCCACCACCGCCGCTCCTAGCCACTCGACCGCGACGAAGCCGCTGCCACGGTCCAGCAAGAGGCACGAGGCCGACGTCCACGTTATTCCTGCGGATCCGTCCAGGTCCCCGATCCAGTTGGGCGAGTCGGGTATACGATGCGGTTCCGCCACCGCCGCCAGGGCCACCTCGTTCTCCCGGATGGTCTGGAAGAGCAGATCTTGCGCTCTTCTCGACCTACCGAGATTGCATTGCAGCAGGCGCTTGAACTATGCCGCCACCTCCATGGCCTCCTCCCGGCCATCCGCCGCTGCTGCTGGTTCGGCGGCGCTTCCCGGTGTCTCTGCCGCGGCGGCTGCTGCTGCTGCTGCCGCTACCGCTGCTGGTTGGCGGATCGGTCTCCTCCTCTTGACCTTCGGGGGGCTGCATGCCTCTCCGCCCATCCTGTGATTCGCGGGTGCCCCGAGCGACTCGCACAGCGGACACTTGGGAGCGGAAGCGGGACACTCTCTGGCGCGGTGTCCGCTCCCGCCGCACCTGTAGCACAGGTGCCCTCGGTCCTCGCCGGATACGCAAGTGGCGCGCACGTGCCCCAGTTCCAGGCACCTGAAACACTGCAGCGGCCGCTTCGGTATGGCCCTTATCCTCGCCGTTGACCAGCCCAGGGCTATCTTCTCCGCCTGGGCCAGCTTGCGGGCTCCTGCCGCCGGACACCTGACCCATGCCGATCCGAGGCCGCCTCTGGTGGCGCCGATCTCGCCCACTTGCACTTCCGCGCTGCCGCATCCCGCCGCCGAGGCCAGTGCTCTTCGCAGCTCCTCCTTCTTGACCGAGATGTCAATCCCGGTCACGCGCAGCTCCGCCATCCTGGTCGGTGTGGCGATTCTCACCGCCGTCGGGTCTAGCGTCTCGGCCAGCCGCGTCGCCAGTAGCGTCGCCTTTCCCCTGTCCTTGTCTCCGGGGACTTGTATTATAATGGCGCCCGTCATCGCCTTCTTCATCTCGAGGCGCTCCGTGCCGAGCTCCGATAGCGGGATCCTCGTTCTTGCCGCTTCCAGGACGTCGGCGTACGACATCCTCGCCCCCTCTTTCAACGTCAGGGTCACCGCGGATGTTCGCGGTGCGCGAGGGGGCGTGACCACCTTGGGTGTCCGTGGTGGTCCTCTCTGCGTAGCGGGGGCGCTCGCCTTCGGTGCGCCCGTCGTCCTGCCGGCCTGCGGTTGCCGCTGTTGTTGCTGCCGTACCCGCGTCGGTGGTGGCGCGGTCGGACCTTTCCTCGCCGCCTCTCCTCCGGCGGCGGCGGCGGCTGCCTTCGCCTCGCTCGCCTTCTTCCTGTTTCTCCTCCTTTTCTTCGTCGTCTCCACCAGCTCCCATCCGCCGTCCTCCCGTTCCCTTCGGGGCGGCGTCGGTTGGGCGGCGGGAGGGTCGACGGGGCGGTCCCCGCTGGGTCGTGCTTCGGGGGTGCGTTGACTTCGCGCGTCTCCGAATCGTTCTTCGATGGTCCTGAGAATGGAGGGACCCAGTTCTCGGACCGCTCTCTCCAGGGCGTCCAGACGCGTCCTGTTCTCGGTTCCGCCTTCCCACGCGGGGCGGGCGTATTCGGGAGCCGCGTCGGAGCATCGCGGGCACTCGTTGATGCGAGCGGCCAGTCTCCTCAGCTCCTGGCGGAGGGCTGCGTTCTCCCCCTCCAGCACGGACAGCCTAGCGTCCACGTCGTCGGTGGCACGCGCTGGCCTTTCCCTCCTCGCGGATTCCTCGTTCCAGGCGGCGGTGATATAGCTCGCCGCGTTCTTCAGGGACCTGATGTAGGTCCCCTTCAGGTTCGACGACGTCGTCGCGACGTGCATGATTTCAGACACGTGCATCGTCAGGCCCGCGCTGATTTCCGCCGGAGAACTCGTCCTCATCTGCACCTCCAACTCTTCGGACACCACCGGTGTTGTCGCGGCTGCCGTTCTCTTCCTCTTACCCCTGGACGCCATCGAAGCCAGCGACGAACGCGAGGCGATCGAGGCGACCGACTCCTCGTCGTCGGACCTCGCCCGCCCCCGCGATCCCCCCGCCATCGGTGACGTACCGTCGTCCATCGTGGCCGGCGCGAGAAAAACGTACTCGGACCTGTTCGCGGCTCTCAGCGAACGTCTCGTCGCCTTCCTCGGAGGCTCCTCCGCGGTCTCCATCCTGTCGTCCTCTGAATGTCCTCCTGCCGTTATCCTCCTCCTCTCTCCCGTTGTTTCATCGCCAGTCGTAGAAACGCGTCCGGGGGCCTGGCGGTCCACCCTCGAACGGCCGTGGTCGCGAGATATCGACGCAGCGGGGCCCACTTCACTACCCGCGACTGCGCCGGTACTGGGGTATCCCTCCCCTGCACCGTAAACTTTGTCGTTTATGTTCTCCATTTCCATATTGTTGTTCGTTTTTCGCCGAGGTCGTCGTCGAAGTCTCCGTCCTGGTGCCACTCACTCTTTCGCGCCCTGCCCCGGTCGAAGCCGGTGCAGGGCGACAGGGAGCCCCGCGAGAAGGTGAGGTGAGTGGTCTTGACAGGCATGGGCCCGCCAACTTCTCCGAAGTTCTCCGCACCGGATCGGCGAACCGACGGGTGCCAAGGGCACCGATCGGCCGCCACCCGACTGTAAGAGAACATCAGATCCATCGGGGTTTCCCAGGGCATGGTCCTATGCCCCGGGAACCCATGCCCGCCTCGTGCTCCCCACCTAACCCCAACCTAACCCCAACCTAACCCCAACCTAACCCCAACCTAACCTAACCTAACCCCAACCTTTTTTTTTTTTTTTTTTTTTTTTTTTTTTCGTGGAGAAATCCTCATGGACACCCGCTAGGCGGGTAGTGTCGGACTCTTACCGACTAAAACTCCACGGTGGCCTATCCTGACGCCTGAGTCGAGACGCACCCGGGTTCTCTTCCGAATTCTGCCGGTCACCCCCGGGCGTCTATCTCTCCTTCTTTCGAAGGGAGGCATCCTTGCTCTTCTTTGGAACACTAGGGGGGACCACACCCCCTAGCGCCTCGATCCTGCGCGTCTTCCTGGGGACCCCGTCCCTGACGCCTTTCTTCCTGGTTTCCATGTGCTCCTGTGGCGGCCGGGATAGCTCCGCCGGTTACCCCCGGGGTAGTCCTGCGCTCCGGGGGCTTCTGCCTGCCTAGTACTCCTTGGAGAATCCCAGAAAAATGGCGGCGGTGCGCCTCCTTCCTCTTCGCCAGCGCCCGCCCGAACGTTCACCCATCCTTGTCCGTGCCGCGGCGACCGTTGCTTAACCCATGTGATCGGTGGGAAGTCCACGTCTCCACCGCTGCCAGCGGGCGCTGACAACCTAACCCCAACCTAACCCCAACCTAACCCCAACCTAACCCCAACCTAACCCCAACCTAACCCCAACCTAACCCCAACCTAACCCCAACCTAACCCAACCTAACCCCAACCTAACCCAACCTTTTTTTTTTTTTTTTTTTTCGTGGAGAAATCCTCATGGACACCCGCTAGGCGGGTAGTGTCGGACTCTTACCGACTAAAACTCCACGGTGGCCTGTCCTGACGCCTGAGTCGAGATGCACCCGGGATCTCTCCCGAATTACTACCGGTTACCCCCGGGCGTCTATCTCTCCTTACGTCGAAGGGAGGCGTCCTTGATCTTCTTGGAACGCTAGGGGGGGACCACGCCCCCTAGCGCCTCGCTCCTATTGCGTCGTTCTGGGGACCCCGTCCCCCTGACGCCTCTTCCTGGTTTCCACGCGCTCCTACGGCGGCCGCGGCGGCGCCGGTGGCGGCGTCGCGCCCCTGTAGCGCGTTGTATTCCTAGGGCGCTGCGACCTCCTGGACGGGTCGCGATCTCGTTCCCTGCTACGTTCCGCCCGCTCCTTCGCCAGCATGACCTGCTCGCAGTAGGTGCGGACAGCGGAGTACTCCTGGCGCCCTCTGAGCATGGCCGCGACGACCGCTTCGGGGGCTAAGCTCTCGCCGATTTCGAGCCGCAGGACGCGTCGTGGTTCCGCCCACGCCGGGCAGAACTCCAGCGTGTGCTGCGCCGTGTCCTCCTCTTCCTCGCAGTGGTGACAGACGGACGTCGTCTCTCGCCGAATCCTTAGCAGGTACTCGCCGAACACTCCGTGGCCGGTGAGCAGCTGCGTCATCCTGAAGGTCAGCGGCGCCCCGCCTCGATCCCTCCACGCCTCCCAGTTGGGAAGCACGGCGCGAACGGCCCGGTGCGGCCGCACGGCGTCCTCCTGGATCAGCTGCGAGCGCCATCGTTCCCAGGTCTCCTTCCTCGCCTCCTCCCGGATGTTCGAGGCCGGCTGGCCGGCGGTCGGTGGCGTCGGATTCCTCTGGTGTTCGTATACGCGTTCGAGCGCCAAGGCTTGCAGCTCGAACGGCGGGGAAGCCGCCAGCACGGTCGCCGACGCGTACGATGTCGTCCTGTAGCCTCTCGCTATGCGGATAGCGGTCGTCCTCTGCAGCCTCCGCAGCAAGGTCAGGCTGCGACGGCTGGTCGCCAGGCTTCTGGCCCAGACGGGTGCCCCGTAGAGAACTCGGGACCGAACCACTCCCTCGTAGAGTCGGCGGACTCTCGATCCCGCTCCGCCGATGTTCGGTAGGAGGCCGCACAGGGCGTTGGCCGCGGCCGTCGCCTTCGGGACCAGTTGCTCGAAATGCGGTCCGAAGGTCCATCCGCTGTCGATCGTGAGGCCCAGGTACCTCATCTGTCGTCCCACCGGGACCTCTTCTCCGCCGATGTTCACCGTCAGCCCGGGGGGAGGCGTTCCTCTTCGCCGCTGGTCGAAGAACCACAGCGCCTCCGACTTGGCCGGCGACACCGTCAGGCCGAGCCTCCGAATGGCGCTCACCGCGCACGCCACTGCGTCCTCCGTGCGGTTCGCCGTGTCGTGCCACCACCGTCCCCCGGCCAGGACCAGGGTGTCGTCGGCGTAGCACACCGTTCCCGCTCCCGGGGGCATCGGACATCGGAGGACCGAGTCGTAGGCCGTGATCCAGAGCAACGGTCCCAGCACCGACCCCTGCGGAACGCCGCGCTCGATCCGTCTTCTCTCCTCTCCGTCCCTGCCGGCGTAGACGATGTACCTGTCGGCGAGGTACGCTCGAACGATCCCCACCAGGTACGCCGGGACCTCGAAGTGGCGCAGGGCTTCCAGGATCCTGCCCCAGGGGATGGAGTTGAAGGCGTTGGTGACGTCGAGCGACACCGCCACCGCCACTCCCTCCCGGGAGACCCTGTCCTCGGCCATGGCCCTCAGCCTCTTCACCGCGTCCACGGTCGAGCGGCCGCGGCGGAATCCGTACTGGCTGTCGTGCCATCCGGGCGTCCTCTCGGTGATGTGAGCCTCCAGTCGGGCGGCGACGATCCTCTCCAGCATCTTGCCCACCTCGTCCAGCAGGCATATCGGCCTGTACGCGGACGGCGAGTCCGGCGGGCGTCCCTCCTTTCGTAGCAGCACCAGCCTGGCCGTCCGCCATGTCCGGGGGTAGACGCCCTCCTCCAGGCATCTGTCGAACAGGTGTCGCAGGCGGGGAGCCATGGTGACGATCGACTCCGCCCACGCTCGGCCCGGTATTCCGTCGGGGCCTGGCGCCACGTCGCGGGACGCCGTCCTCCTGGCCGCTTCGAAGAGCTCCTCGTCGCTGACTCGCAGTTCCTCGCTCCATCCCGTCGCGGTCGTCGTCGCCGTCTCCTCGTCGTCGTCGTCGTCGTCGTCGACGGAGGAGGGGGAGGATGGCGCCGGTTGGCTCGCGTTCGCGTCTTCCGGCGGGAACAGCGTCCCGACGACGTTGTCCAACAGCGTCGGCTCCATGTCCGAGGTCAGCGGGGGCGCCGAGGGTCGTAGCTTCTTGGTGACCACTTTGTACGGCCGTCCCCACGGGTCGGATTCGACCTCCTCGATCAGCTCCGTCCAGCACCGAGATTTCGCGGTCTTGATCTCCCGCTGAAGAGTCCGTCTCGCCTCTCTGTACTCCTCGTAGCGGCGGGAGATCTCCTCCTCGTCGCGCGTCAGTCTGCGACGACGGGCCCTTAGGAATCTTCTGCGGGCCCGAACGCAGTTCTCTCGCATCTCGGCGATCTCCGGGGTCCACCAGTACGTTCCCCGGTCTCGTCCGCCCCCCGGGACGGAGCGCGGCATCGAGGCGTCGCACGCCGCGGTCATGTATCTTCGGAGCTCCTCCGCCTCCTCGTCGATGTCTCCCTGCTCGGTCGCCCGTCGGGCGTCCCAGCTCCAGGCGGACACGATCGCGGCCGCCCGCAGCATCTCCTTGTCCATCTCCTTCAGGCGCCATCGCGGCGGCGGCGGCGGCGGGCGGCGACGGTTCCCTCCCGGTCGTCGTCGTCTCCTCCTCCCGGCGTCGTCCTCGGTCCCCAGGGTCACCTCCATCAGAATGTAGAGGTGGTCGGACAGCGTTTCCACCCCCTCGGCCACCCTCCAGTCGCGGATTCGCCTGAGCAGCTCCGGGGTAGCCCACGTGATGTCCACCACCGAGGATCCTCTCCACGCCACGCAGGTGCTCGCCGAGCCCCTGTTCGCCAGCAGGAGCCCCAGACCCGCTGCCCAGTCGGTGAGCATCCTTCCTCGGGAGTTGGTCCTGGGGTTTCCCCATTGCGTCGAGTGGGCGTTGAAGTCCCCCAGGACGAGCACCTGGCGGGGGAGACATCTTCGGACGCACTCGCCGACTCGGTCCAGAAACTCCCCGTACGCGTCCAGGTCGATGTTCGGAGAGACGTACACCGCCACCACCGCCGCTCCTAGCCACTCGACCGCGACGAAGCCGCTGCCACGGTCCAGCAAGAGGCACGAGGCCGACGTCCACGTTATTCCTGCGGATCCGTCCAGGTCCCCGATCCAGTTGGGCGAGTCGGGTATACGATGCGGTTCCGCCACCGCCGCCAGGGCCACCTCGTTCTCCCGGATGGTCTGGAAGAGCAGATCTTGCGCTCTTCTCGACCTACCGAGATTGCATTGCAGCAGGCGCTTGAATTACGCCGCCACCTCCATGGCCTCCTCCCGGCCATCCGCCGCTGCTGCTGATTCGGCGGCGCTTCCCGGTGTCTCTGCCGCGGCGGCTGCTGCTGCTGCTGCCGCTACCGCTGCTGGTTGGCGGATCGGTCTCCTCCTCTTGACCTTCGGGGGGCTGCATGCCTCTCCGCCCATCCTGTGATTCGCGGGTGCCCCGAGCGACTCGCACAGCGGACACTTGGGAGCGGAAGCGGGACACTCTCTGGCGCGGTGTCCGCTCCCGCCGCACCTGTAGCACAGGTGCCCTCGGTCCTCGCCGGATACGCAAGTGGCGCGCACGTGCCCCAGTTCCAGGCACCTGAAACACTGCAGCGGCCGCTTCGGTATGGCCCTTATCCTCGCCGTTGACCAGCCCAGGGCTATCTTCTCCGCCTGGGCCAAACCTAACCCAACCTAACCCCAACCTAACCCCAACCTAACCCCAACCTAACCCCAACCTAACCCCAACCTAACCCCAACCTAACCCCAACCTAACCCAACCTTTTTTTTTTTTTTTTTTTTTTTTTTTTTTTTTTTTTTTTTTTTTTTTTTTTTTTCGTGGAGAAATCCTCATGGACACCCGCTAGGCGGGTAGTGTCGGACTCTTACCGACTAAAACTCCACGGTGGCCTGTCCTGACGCCTGAGTCGAGATGCACCCGGGATCTCTCCCGAATTACTACCGGTTACCCCCGGGCGTCTATCTCTCCTTTCGTCGAAGGGAGGCGTCCTTGATCTTCTTGGAACGCTAGGGGGGGACCACGCCCCCTAGCGCCTCGCTCCTATTGCGTCGTTCTGGGGACCCCGTCCCCCTGACGCCTCTTCCTGGTTTCCACGCGCTCCTACGGCGGCCGCGGCGGCGCCGGTGGCGGCGTCGCGCCCCTGTAGCGCGTTGTATTCCTAGGGCGCTGCGACCTCCTGGACGGGTCGCGATCTCGTTCCCTGCTACGTTCCGCCCGCTCCTTCGCCAGCATGACCTGCTCGCAGTAGGTGCGGACAGCGGAGTACTCCTGGCGCCCTCTGAGCATGGCCGCGACGACCGCTTCGGGGGCTAAGCTCTCGCCGATTTCGAGCCGCAGGACGCGTCGTGGTTCCGCCCACGCCGGGCAGAACTCCAGCGTGTGCTGCGCCGTGTCCTCCTCTTCCTCGCAGTGGTGACAGACGGACGTCGTCTCTCGCCGAATCCTTAGCAGGTACTCGCCGAACACTCCGTGGCCGGTGAGCAGCTGCGTCATCCTGAAGGTCAGCGGTGCCCCGCCTCGATCCCTCCACGCCTCCCAGTTGGGAAGCACGGCGCGAACGGCCCGGTGCGGCCGCACGGCGTCCTCCTGGATCAGCTGCGAGCGCCATCGTTCCCAGGTCTCCTTCCTCGCCTCCTCCCGGATGTTCGAGGCCGGCTGGCCGGCGGTCGGTGGCGTCGGATTCCTCTGGTGTTCGTATACGCGTTCGAGCGCCAAGGCTTGCAGCTCGAACGGCGGGGAGGCCGCCAGCACGGTCGCCGACGCGTACGATGTCGTCCTGTAGCCTCTCGCTATGCGGATAGCGGTCGTCCTCTGCAGCCTCCGCAGCAAGGTCAGGCTGCGGCGGCTGGTCGCCAGGCTTCTGGCCCAGACGGGTGCCCCGTAGAGAACTCGGGACCGAACCACTCCCTCGTAGAGGCGGCGGACTCTCGATCCCGCTCCGCCGATGTTCGGTAGGAGGCCGCACAGGGCGTTGGCCGCGGCCGTCGCCTTCGGGACCAGTTGCTCGAAGTGCGGTCCGAAGGTCCATCCGCTGTCGATCGTGAGGCCCAGGTACCTCATCTGTCGTCCCACCGGGACCTCTTCTCCGCCGATGTTCACCGTCAGCCCGGGGGGAGGCGTTCCTCTTCGCCGCTGGTCGAAGAACCACAGCGCCTCCGACTTGGCCGGCGACACCGTCAGGCCGAGCCTCCGAATGGCGCTCACCGCGCACGCCACTGCGTCCTCCGTGCGGTTCGCCGTGTCGTGCCACCACCGTCCCCCGGCCAGGACCAGGGTGTCGTCGGCGTAGCACACCGTTCCCGCTCCCGGGGGCATCGGACATCGGAGGACCGAGTCGTAGGCCGTGATCCAGAGCAACGGTCCCAACACCGACCCCTGCGGAACGCCGCGCTCGATCCGTCTTCTCTCCTCCCCGTTCCTGCCGGCGTAGACGATGTACCTGTCGGCGAGGTACGCTCGAACGATCCCCACCAGGTACGCCGGGACCTCGAAGTGGCGCAGGGCTTCCAGGATCCTGCCCCAGGGGATGGAGTTGAAGGCGTTGGTGACGTCGAGCGACACCGCCACCGCCACCCCCTCTCGGGAGACCTTGTCCTCGGCCATGGCCCTCAGCCTCTTCACCGCGTCCACGGTCGAGCGGCCGCGGCGGAATCCGTACTGGCTGTCGTGCCATCCGGGCGTCCTCTCGGTGATGTGAACCTCCAGCCGGGCGGCGACGATCCTCTCCAGCATCTTGCCCACCTCGTCCAGCAGGCATATCGGCCTGTACGCGGACGGCGAGTCCGGCGGGCGACCCTCCTTTCGCAGCAGCACCAGCCTGGCCGTCCGCCATGTCCGGGGGTAGACGCCCTCCTCCAGGCATCTGTCGAACAGGTGTCGCAGGCGGGGAGCCATGGTGACGATCGACTCCGCCCACGCTCGGCCCGGTATTCCGTCGGGGCCTGGCGCCACGTCGCGGGACGCCGTCCTCCTGGCCGCTTCGAAGAGCTCCTCGTCGCTGACTCGCAGTTCCTCGCTCCATCCCGTCGCGGTCGTCGTCGCCGTCTCCTCGTCGTCGTCGTCGTCGTCGTCGACGGAGGAGGGGGAGGATGGCGCCGGTTGGCTCGCGTTCGTGTCTTCCGGCGGGAACAGCGTCCCGACGACGTTGTCCAACAGCGTCGGGTCCATGTCCGAGGTCAGCGGGGGCGCCGAGGGTCGTAGCTTCTTGGTGACCACTTTGTACGGCCGTCCCCACGGGTCGGATTCGACCTCCTCGATCAGCTCCGTCCAGCACCGAGATTTCGCGGTCTTGATCTCCCGCTGAAGAGTCCGTCTCGCCTCCCTGTACTCCTCGTAACGGCGGGAGATCTCCTCCTCGTCGCGCGTCAGTCTGCGACGACGGGCCCTTAGGAATCTCCTGCGGGCCCGAACGCAGTTCTCTCGCATCTCGGCGATCTCCGGGGTCCACCAGTACGTTCCCCGGTCTCGTCCACCCCCCGGGACGGAGCGCGGCATCGAGGCGTCGCACGCCGCGGTCATGTATCTTCGGAGCTCCTCCGCCTCCTCGTCGATGTCTCCCTGCTCGGTCGCCCGTCGGGCGTCCCAGCTCCAGGCGGACACGGTCGCGGCCGCCCGCAGCATCTCCTTGTCCATCTCCTTCAGGCGCCATCGCGGCGGCGGCGGCGGCGGCAGGCGGCGACGGTTCTCTCCCGGTCGTCGTCGTCTCCTCCTCCCGGCGTCGTCCTCGGTCCCCAGGGTCACCTCCATCAGAATGTAGAGGTGGTCGGACAGCGTTTCCACCCCCTCGGCCACTCTCCAGTCGCGGATTCGCCTGAGCAGCTCCGGGGTAGCCCACGTGATGTCCACCACCGAGGATCCTCTCCACGCCACGCAGGTGCTCGCCGAGCCCCTGTTCGCCAGCAGGAGCCCCAGACCCGCTGCCCAGTCGGTGAGCATCCTTCCTCGGGAGTTGGTCCTGGGGTTTCCCCATTGCGTCGAGTGGGCGTTGAAGTCCCCCAGGACGAGCACCTGGCGGGGGAGACATCCTCGGACGCACTCGCCGACTCGGTCCAGAAACTCCCCGTACGCGTCCAGGTCGATGTTCGGAGAGACGTACACCGCCACCACCGCCGCTCCTAGCCACTCGACCGCGACGAAGCCGCTGCCACGGTCCAGCAAGAGGCACGAGGCCGACGTCCACGTTATTCCTGCGGATCCGTCCAGGTCCCCGATCCAGTTGGGCGAGTCGGGTATACGATGCGGTTCCGCCACCGCCGCCAGGGCCACCTCGTTCTCCCGGATGGTCTGGAAGAGCAGATCTTGCGCTCTTCTCGACCTACCGAGATTGCATTGCAGCAGGCGCTTGAACTATGCCGCCACCTCCATGGCCTCCTCCCGGCCATCCGCCGCTGCTGCTGGTTCGGCGGCGCTTCCCGGTGTCTCTGCCGCGGCGGCTGCTGCTGCTGCTGCCGCTACCGCTGCTGGTTGGCGGATCGGTCTCCTCCTCTTGACCTTCGGGGGGCTGCATGCCTCTCCGCCCATCCTGTGATTCGCGGGTGCCCCGAGCGACTCGCACAGCGGACACTTGGGAGCGGAAGCGGGACACTCTCTGGCGCGGTGTCCGCTCCCGCCGCACCTGTAGCACAGGTGCCCTCGGTCCTCGCCGGATACGCAAGTGGCGCGCACGTGCCCCAGTTCCAGGCACCTGAAACACTGCAGCGGCCGCTTCGGTATGGCCCTTATCCTCGCCGTTGACCAGCCCAGGGCTATCTTCTCCGCCTGGGCCAGCTTGCGGGCTCCTGCCGCCGGACACCTGACCCATGCCGATCCGAGGCCGCCTCTGGTGGCGCCGATCTCGCCCACTTGCACTTCCGCGCTGCCGCATCCCGCCGCCGAGGCCAGTGCTCTTCGCAGCTCCTCCTTCTTGACCGAGATGTCAATCCCGGTCACGCGCAGCTCCGCCATCCTGGTCGGTGTGGCGATTCTCACCGCCGTCGGGTCTAGCGTCTCGGCCAGCCGCGTCGCCAGTAGCGTCGCCTTTCCCCTGTCCTTGTCTCCGGGGACTTGTATTATAATGGCGCCCGTCATCGCCTTCTTCATCTCGAGGCGCTCCGTGCCGAGCTCCGATAGCGGGATCCTCGTTCTTGCCGCTTCCAGGACGTCGGCGTACGACATCCTCGCCCCCTCTTTCAACGTCAGGGTCACCGCGGATGTTCGCGGTGCGCGAGGGGGCGTGACCACCTTGGGTGTCCGCGGTGGTCCTCTCTGCGTAGCGGGGGCGCTCGCCTTCGGTGCGCCCGTCGTCCTGCCGGCCTGGGGTTGCCGCTGTTGTTGCTGCCGTACCCGCGTCGGTGGTGGCGCGGTCGGACCTTTCCTCGCCGCCTCTCCTCCGGCGGCGGCGGCGGCTGCCTTCGCCTCGCTCGCCTTCTTCCTGTTTCTCCTCCTTTTCTTCGTCGTCTCCACCAGCTCCCATCCGCCGTCCTCCCGTTCCCTTCGGGGCGGCGTCGGTTGGGCGGCGGGAGGGTCGACGGGGCGGTCCCCGCTGGGTCGCGCTTCGGGGGTGCGTTGACTTCGCGCGTCTCCGAATCGTTCTACGATGGTCCTGAGAATGGAGGGACCCAGTTCTCGGACCGCTCTCTCCAGGGCGTCCAGACGCGTCCTGTTCTCGGTTCCGCCTTCCCACGCGGGGCGGGCGTATTCGGGAGCCGCGTCGGAGCATCGCGGGCACTCGTTGATGCGAGCGGCCAGTCTCCTCAGCTCCTGGCGGAGGGCTGCGTTCTCCCCCTCCAGCACGGACAGCCTAGCGTCCACGTCGTCGGTGGCACGCGCTGGCCTTTCCCTCCTCGCGGATTCCTCGTTCCAGGCGGCGGTGATATAGCTCGCCGCGTTCTTCAGGGACCTGATGTACGTCCCCTTCAGGTTCGACGACGTCGTCGCGACGTGCATGATTTCAGACACGTGCATCGTCAGGCCCGCGCTGATTTCCGCCGGAGAACTCGTCCTCATCTGCACCTCCAACTCTTCGGACACCACCGGTGTTGTCGCGGCTGCCGTTCTCTTCCTCTTACCCCTGGACGCCATCGAAGCCAGCGACGAACGCGAGGCGATCGAGGCGACCGACTCCTCGTCGTCGGACCTCGCCCGCCCCCGCGATCCCCCCGCCATCGATGACGTACCGTCGTCCATCGTGGCCGGCGCGAGAAAAACGTACTCGGACCTGTTCGCGGCTCTCAGCGAACGTCTCGTCGCCTTCCTCGGAGGCTCCTCCGCGGTCTCCATCCTGTCGTCCTCTGAATGTCCTCCTACCGTTATCCTCCTCCTCTCTCCCGTTGTTTCATCGCCAGTCGTAGAAACGCGTCCGGGGGCCTGGCGGTCCACCCTCGAACGGCCGTGGTCGCGAGATATCGACGCAGCGGGGCCCACTTCACTACCCGCGACTGCGCCGGTACTGGGGTATTCCTCCCCTGCACCGTAAACTTTGTCGTTTATGTTCTCCATTTCCATATTGTTGTTCGTTTTCCGCCGAGGTCGTCGTCGAAGTCTCCGTCCTGGTGCCACTCACTCTTTCGCGCCCTGCCCCGGTCGAAGCCGGTGCAGGGCGACAGGGAGCCCCGCGAGAAGGTGAGGTGAGTGGTCTTGACAGGCATGGGCCCGCCAACTTCTCCGAAGTTCTCCGCACCGGATCGGCGAACCGACGGGTGCCAAGGGCACCGATCGGCCGCCACCCGACTGTAAGAGAACATCAGATCCATCGGGGTTTCCCAGGGCATGGTCCTATGCCCCGGGAACCCATGCCCGCCTCGTGCTCCCCAACCTAACCCCAACCTAACCCCAACCTAACCCCAACCTAACCCCAACCTAACCCCAACCTAACCCAACCTAACCCCAACCTAACCCCAACCTAACCCCAACCTAACCCCAACCTTTTTTTTTTTTTTTTTTTTTTTTTTTTTCGTGGAGGAAACCTTCATAGGCGCCCCGCGCCCTCCGGGGAGAGGGCGCCGGGTAGTGCCGGATTCGTACCGGCTAAAACCTCCACGGTGGCCGTCCTTGGCGCCTGAGTCGAGATGCACCCGGGATCTCTCCCGAATTACTACCGGTTACCCCCGGGCGTCTATCTCTCCTTACGTCGAAGGGAGGCGTCCTTGATCTTCTTGGAACGCTAGGGGGGGACCACGCCCCCTAGCGCCTCGCTCCTATTGCGTCGTTCTGGGGACCCCGTCCCCCTGACGCCTCTTCCTGGTTTCCACGCGCTCCTACGGCGGCCGCGGCGGCGCCGGTGGCGGCGTCGCGCCCCTGTAGCGCGTTGTATTCCTAGGGCGCTGCGACCTCCTGGACGGGTCGCGATCTCGTTCCCTGCTACGTTCCGCCCGCTCCTTCGCCAGCATGACC
Organism: Bombus huntii; assembly: GCF_024542735.1. Lineage (NCBI taxonomy): Eukaryota > Metazoa > Arthropoda > Insecta > Hymenoptera > Apidae > Bombus > Bombus huntii. The sequence continues at coordinate 26,538 of NW_026099406.1, forward strand.
TGCTCGCAGTAGGTGCGGACAGCGGAGTACTCCTGGCGCCCTCTGAGCATGGCCGCGACGACCGCTTCGGGGGCTAAGCTCTCGCCGATTTCGAGCCGCAGGACGCGTCGTGGTTCCGCCCACGCCGGGCAGAACTCCAGCGTGTGCTGCGCCGTGTCCTCCTCTTCCTCGCAGTGGTGACAGACGGACGTCGTCTCTCGCCGAATCCTTAGCAGGTACTCGCCGAACACTCCGTGGCCGGTGAGCAGCTGCGTCATCCTGAAGGTCAGCGGTGCCCCGCCTCGATCCCTCCACGCCTCCCAGTTGGGAAGCACGGCGCGAACGGCCCGGTGCGGCCGCACGGCGTCCTCCTGGATCAGCTGCGAGCGCCATCGTTCCCAGGTCTCCTTCCTCGCCTCCTCCCGGATGTTCGAGGCCGGCTGGCCGGCGGTCGGTGGCGTCGGATTCCTCTGGTGTTCGTATACGCGTTCGAGCGCCAAGGCTTGCAGCTCGAACGGCGGGGAAGCCGCCAGCACGGTCGCCGACGCGTACGATGTCGTCCTGTAGCCTCTCGCTATGCGGATAGCGGTCGTCCTCTGCAGCCTCCGCAGCAAGGTCAGGCTGCGACGGCTGGTCGCCAGGCTTCTGGCCCAGACGGGTGCCCCGTAGAGAACTCGGGACCGAACCACTCCCTCGTAGAGTCGGCGGACTCTCGATCCCGCTCCGCCGATGTTCGGTAGGAGGCCGCACAGGGCGTTGGCCGCGGCCGTCGCCTTCGGGACCAGTTGCTCGAAATGCGGTCCGAAGGTCCATCCGCTGTCGATCGTGAGGCCCAGGTACCTCATCTGTCGTCCCACCGGGACCTCTTCTCCGCCGATGTTCACCGTCAGCCCGGGGGGAGGCGTTCCTCTTCGCCGCTGGTCGAAGAACCACAGCGCCTCCGACTTGGCCGGCGACACCGTCAGGCCGAGCCTCCGAATGGCGCTCACCGCGCACGCCACTGCGTCCTCCGTGCGGTTCGCCGTGTCGTGCCACCACCGTCCCCCGGCCAGGACCAGGGTGTCGTCGGCGTAGCACACCGTTCCCGCTCCCGGGGGCATCGGACATCGGAGGACCGAGTCGTAGGCCGTGATCCAGAGCAACGGTCCCAGCACCGACCCCTGCGGAACGCCGCGCTCGATCCGTCTTCTCTCCTCTCCGTCCCTGCCGGCGTAGACGATGTACCTGTCGGCGAGGTACGCTCGAACGATCCCCACCAGGTACGCCGGGACCTCGAAGTGGCGCAGGGCTTCCAGGATCCTGCCCCAGGGGATGGAGTTGAAGGCGTTGGTGACGTCGAGCGACACCGCCACCGCCACCCCCTCCCGGGAGACCCTGTCCTCGGCCATGGCCCTCAGCCTCTTCACCGCGTCCACGGTCGAGCGGCCGCGGCGGAATCCGTACTGGCTGTCGTGCCATCCGGGCGTCCTCTCGGTGATGTGAGCCTCCAGTCGGGCGGCGACGATCCTCTCCAGCATCTTGCCCACCTCGTCCAGCAGGCATATCGGCCTGTACGCGGACGGCGAGTCCGGCGGGCGTCCCTCCTTTCGTAGCAGCACCAGCCTGGCCGTCCGCCATGTCCGGGGGTAGACGCCCTCCTCCAGGCATCTGTCGAACAGGTGTCGCAGGCGGGGAGCCATGGTGACGATCGACTCCGCCCACGCTCGGCCCGGTATTCCGTCGGGGCCTGGCGCCACGTCGCGGGACGCCGTCCTCCTGGCCGCTTCGAAGAGCTCCTCGTCGCTGACTCGCAGTTCCTCGCTCCATCCCGTCGCGGTCGTCGTCGCCGTCTCCTCGTCGTCGTCGTCGTCGTCGTCGACGGAGGAGGGGGAGGATGGCGCCGGTTGGCTCGCGTTCGCGTCTTCCGGCGGGAACAGCGTCCCGACGACGTTGTCCAACAGCGTCGGGTCCATGTCCGAGGTCAGCGGGGGCGCCGAGGGTCGTAGCTTCTTGGTGACCACTTTGTACGGCCGTCCCCACGGGTCGGATTCGACCTCCTCGATCAGCTCCGTCCAGCACCGAGATTTCGCGGTCTTGATCTCCCGCTGAAGAGTCCGTCTCGCCTCCCTGTACTCCTCGTAGCGGCGGGAGATCTCCTCCTCGTCGCGCGTCAGTCTGCGACGACGGGCCCTAAGGAATCTCCTGCGGGCCCGAACGCAGTTCTCTCGCATCTCGGCGATCTCCGGGGTCCACCAGTACGTTCCCCGGTCTCGTCCGCCCCCCGGGACGGAGCGCGGCATCGAGGCGTCGCACGCCGCGGTCATGTATCTTCGGAGCTCCTCCGCCTCCTCGTCGATGTCTCCCTGCTCGGTCGCCCGTCGGGCGTCCCAGCTCCAGGCGGACACGATCGCGGCCGCCCGCAGCATCTCCTTGTCCATCTCCTTCAGGCGCCATCGCGGCGGCGGCGGCGGCGGGCGGCGACGGTTCTCTCCCGGTCGTCGTCGTCTCCTCCTCCCGGCGTCGTCCTCGGTCCCCAGGGTCACCTCCATCAGAATGTAGAGGTGGTCGGACAGCGTTTCCACCCCCTCGGCCACCCTCCAGTCGCGGATTCGCCTGAGCAGCTCCGGGGTAGCCCACGTGATGTCCACCACCGAGGATCCTCTCCACGCCACGCAGGTGCTCGCCGAGCCCCTGTTCGCCAGCAGGAGCCCCAGACCCGCTGCCCAGTCGGTGAGCATCCTTCCTCGGGAGTTGGTCCTGGGGTTTCCCCATTGCGTCGAGTGGGCGTTGAAGTCCCCCAGGACGAGCACCTGGCGGGGGAGACATCTTCGGACGCACTCGCCGACTCGGTCCAGAAACTCCCCGTACGCGTCCAGGTCGATGTTCGGAGAGACGTACCCCGCCACCACCGCCGCTCCTAGCCACTCGACCGCGACGAAGCCGCTGCCACGGTCCAGCAAGAGGCACGAGGCCGACGTCCACGTTATTCCTGCGGATCCGTCCAGGTCCCCGATCCAGTTGGGCGAGTCGGGTATACGATGCGGTTCCGCCACCGCCGCCAAGGCCACCTCGTTCTCCCGGATGGTCTGGAAGAGCAGATCTTGCGCTCTTCTCGACCTACCGAGATTGCATTGCAGCAGGCGCTTGAACTATGCCGCCACCTCCATGGCCTCCTCCCGGCCATCCGCCACTGCTGCTGGTTCGGCGGCGCTTCCCGGTGTCTCTGCCGCGGCGGCTGCTGCTGCTGCTGCCGCTACCGCTGCTGGTTGGCGGATCGGTCTCCTCCTCTTGACCTTCGGGGGGCTGCATGCCTCTCCGCCCATCCTGTGATTCGCGGGTGCCCCGAGCGACTCGCACAGCGGACACTTGGGAGCGGAAGCGGGACACTCTCTGGCGCGGTGTCCGCTCCCGCCGCACCTGTAGCACAGGTGCCCTCGGTCCTCGCCGGATACGCAAGTGGCGCGCACGTGCCCCAGTTCCAGGCACCTGAAACACTGCAGCGGCCGCTTCGGTATGGCCCTTATCCTCGCCGTTGACCAGCCCAGGGCTATCTTCTCCGCCTGGGCCAGCTTGCGGGCTCCTGCCGCCGGACACCTGACCCATACCGATCCGAGGCCGCCTCTGGTGGCGCCGATCTCGCCCACTTGCACCTCCGCGCTGCCGCATCCCGCCGCCGAGGCCAGTGCTCTTCGCAGCTCCTCCTTCTTGACCGAGATGTCAATCCCGGTCACGCGCAGCTCCGCCATCCTGGTCGGTGTGGCGATTCTCACCGCCGTCGGGTCCAGCGTCTCGGCCAGCCGCGTCGCCAGTAGCGTCGCCTTTCCCCTGTCCTTGTCTCCGGGGACTTGTATTATAATGGCGCCCGTCATCGCCTTCTTCATCTCGAGGCGCTCCGTGCCGAGCTCCGATAGCGGGATCCTCGTTCTTGCCGCTTCCAGGACGTCGGCGTACGACATCCTCGCCCCCTCTTTCAACGTCAGGGTCACCGCGGATGTTCGCGGTGCGCGAGGGGGCGTGACCACCTTGGGTGTCCGCGGTGGTCCTCTCTGCGTTGCGGGGGCGCTCGCCTTCGGTGCGCCCGTCGTCCTGCCGGCCTGGGGTTGCTGCCGTTGTTGCTGCCGTACCCGCGTCGGTGGTGGCGCGGTCGGACCTTTCCTCGCCGCCTCTCCTCCGGCGGCGGCGGCGGCTGCCTTCGCCTCGCTCGCCTTCTTCCTGTTTCTCCTCCTTTTCTTCGTCGTCTCCACCAGCTCCCATCCGCCGTCCTCCCGTTCCCTTCGGGGCGGCGTCGGTTGGGCGGCGGGAGGGTCGACGGGGCGGTCCCCGCTGGGTCGCGCTTCGGGGGTGCGTTGACTTCGCGCGTCTCCGAATCGTTCTTCGATGGTCCTGAGAATGGAGGGACCCAGTTCTCGGACCGCTCTCTCCAGGGCGTCCAGACGCGTCCTGTTCTCGGTTCCGCCTTCCCACGCGGGGCGGGCGTATTCGGGAGCCGCGTCGGAGCATCGCGGGCACTCGTTGATGCGAGCGGCCAGTCTCCTCAGCTCCTGGCGGAGGGCTGCGTTCTCCCCCTCCAGCACGGACAGCCTCGCGTCCACGTCGTCGGTGGCACGCGCTGGCCTTTCCCTCCTCGCGGATTCCTCGTTCCAGGCGGCGGTGATATAGCTCGCCGCGTTCTTCAGGGACCTGATGTAGGTCCCCTTCAGGTTCGACGACGTCGTCGCGACGTGCATGATTTCAGACACGTGCATCGTCAGGCCCGCGCTGATTTCCGCCGGAGAACTCGTCCTCATCTGCACCTCCAACTCTTCGGACACCACCGGTGTTGTCGCGGCTGCCGTTCTCTTCCTCTTACCCCTGGACGCCATCGAAGCCAGCGACGAACGCGAGGCGATCGAGGCGACCGACTCCTCGTCGTCGGACCTCGCCCGCCCCCGCGATCCCCCCGCCATCGGTGACGTACCGTCGTCCATCGTGGCCGGCGCGAGAAAAACGTACTCGGACCTGTTCGCGGCTCTCAGCGAACGTCTCGTCGCCTTCCTCGGAGGCTCCTCCGCGGTCTCCATCCTGTCGTCCTCTGAATGTCCTCCTGCCGTTATCCTCCTCCTCTCTCCCGTTGTTTCATCGCCAGTCGTAGAAACGCGTCCGGGGGCCTGGCGGTCCACCCTCGAACGGCCGTGGTCGCGAGATATCGACGCAGCGGGGCCCACTTCACTACCCGCGACTGCGCCGGTACTGGGGTATCCCTCCCCTGCACCGTAAACTTTGTCGTTTATGTTCTCCATTTCCATATTGTTGTTCGTTTTTCGCCGAGGTCGTCGTCGAAGTCTCCGTCCTGGTGCCACTCACTCTTTCGCGCCCTGCCCCGGTCGAAGCCGGTGCAGGGCGACAGGGAGCCCCGCGAGAAGGTGAGGTGAGTGGTCTTGACAGGCATGGGCCCGCCAACTTCTCCGAAGTTCTCCGCACCGGATCGGCGAACCGACGGGTGCCAAGGGCACCGATCGGCCGCCACCCGACTGTAAGAGAACATCAGATCCATCGGGGTTTCCCAGGGCATGGTCCTATGCCCCGGGAACCCATGCCCGCCTCGTGCTCCCCAACCTAACCCCAACCTAACCCCAACCTAACCCAACCTTTTTTTTTTTTTTTTTTTTTTTTTTTTTTCAAGCAAAAAGATACTCTTCCTAACATGAAGTAAAAGAAAGAAATAATTCAAGTTAATAAGTAAAGTTACTACCGATAAAATCATAGCATTATTATTTAGTCTAATTGAAATGTACATTGATGTGCTGTTTAATGCCTTTAAAGTTCATTCTTTGCAGTAAATGGCTTATTATTAATCGGAAAGAAAGACATAAAACGTACCAAGTTCAGCTGGTTTACCATCGACCACCCTGGTATGAGAGACGTTGCTAAAACCACAGTATGGTGGTCGCAAAGCCTTATACTTATACACAGTTTTTATTAAAATTTCTCTCTTCTCTTTGTTTGGATCGTTCGGACAGCAAACGATCGTAACATTGCCCTGGTATCTGCACACTGATCGTCTATAAAAATCGGTGGCTGTACGGTACTGTATCTGCCATATTTCTTGCAGAGGTTTACATTTTCTGTAGTCAAGGCACCTGCCTTCTTGATTGTCCGGTGTGGTACATTCTGGATCAAACAATTTTAAAACATTTATACAGTTCAAAGATGCGTAAGAAAGCGACACCGATTACTCAACTTTCGAAGTAAAAGGCCGATCAAGTCCACCGGATTGCCCTACAGACACGTATTAATCCGTAAGAGTTAGTCATCATGTTGATAATAATTATCTAAAGAAACTTTTCACGTGAAAATATAAAATTTTAATTGATTAGATATTGTGTTAGCCATACTTAAGAAAGAAAATGAAAATGAATGAAATGAAAGAAAAGGACTACCTTCAACCTCATGTTTTAAATAAACACTTTGTCAGTTTTGCGGTAAATAAATTCTTAGGAATTCAGGACAGTTTTTAGTGAATCATTTTGTTTCGACCGTTCGCGGAGAGACGCGATCGCGAGATAGCACGTCAACGAGAGTTGTAAGTTCCCGTTACGATTAAATAATCGACGCCACGAACTGATCGATCCCCTTATTTCGATTATGATAATAAGGGTAGTTCAACGAAATTCCACAGAATTAACACAAATAAATTAATGTTTATTTCAACAACTTATTAACTAGAAAGATATAAATGGAACAAAAAAAATGTAACTGCGTTTTGGTTGATAAGTAATGCGCGACATACCACATGTGTTGACGGTTCGACATCTCGAAAAGTTCTGAACGCCTTTCGATTTTTTTCGTTTTTTCTGGAAGGCGACCCCCACTACGTTCGGATCACGCCACATTCTTTTACGCGAGGTAAAATACGGGCCACGAGTCGACGTTTCTGGAAGTCGCCCTGCTTAATGAACCATGCGCTTGCCACTACAATGTTTGTTTGCCGGGCAGACGCGACGATCCGTCTGCGACATTATAGTGCCGCGATCGATAGTTAAGAATATGACCTATTGTAAGCCGCATGGCGTAACATTCTCCCCCCGTTGAGAGGGTACCGATCAAACTAGCGAGGTGTGGTTGAAGTTCCCATCTTATTTCGTCTCGGTGGCTAGTTGTTCGGGTTTCTCGAGATCGGGTTGAATTGGCAGTGGGACAAGCCTTTTGACGCCCCGATCCAAAATGCTCTTTGCCGTCTGAACTGTAGCTGTCCGGATGACACCATCGGCGCCTGGTTGAACCTTGATAACTCGGCCCAGAGGCCAATGCATGGAGGGAACGTTGTCCTCTCTGAGGATGACGATTGTGCCCTTTTGGATGCTGTGTCCACCCTTGCTCCATTTATTGCGGTTGGTTAGCTCGTTCAAATACTCCTTATGCCAGCGGTTCCAAAAATGTTGTTTAAGCTGTTGGATATGCTGCCATTTGGAGAGTCGGTTCGATGGAATGTCTCTGAAATCTCGATCACGTAAGCACATTAATGAATCGCCAATGAGGAAATGTCCGGGAGTGAGGGCTAGGAGATCATTTGGATCGGTGGAGATAGGAGTTAGCGGGCGGGAATTGAGGACTGCTTCTATTTCTATGATAAGAGTATTACGGTGTTAAGCTCATATGTTTCTGTTTCTCCACTCGCGCTGCGCCATAATATCCTTTGATATTTCCGATCCTCTGGTCGTACGAGGAATTGCCGATACATTTTCTCGATGTCGCCAGTGAGTACGTACTGATGAGCGCGGAATCTAATTAATATACAAAATAAATTGTGAATTGATTCGAGAATATAGGATTTCCCCATTTTCATGATTATCGTGATTTTTGTATAAATATATTTTTTAAGATACTAATAATTAGGTACTTATAAATTAGTATTATCAATTATTTTGCATTTATAATTCCGCCTCTAGTATAAGTGTTAATTGAAAACTAACTTTATGTTTCAAAAAGTACTAGCAAAGTCGTTGAGTAACAAGCCACTGATGCTAACACAAATAGCATTGTCGTAATTAAATATTTCTAAATATTCATTTTTCATTTTGAACCTGTAGAAACAATTTATTATATATACTATTAGCTAAGTAATTGCATATTTAATTAAGTCGAAATATAAAACTTAGTTATTTTAATAATTTAAAAAATAAAAAACTGACAAACATTTCAATTTAATTTATGGTTGGAACAAAAGACAGTTATTCTTCATTAATTGAAATATTGCAATGCAGAGTACTTTCCAAAATACGCCGAGAGTATTCCTGATGGTGAAACGAGCGTTGCTTCATCGAACGCAGCTAAAGAAAACAACATCTATGTAGTTGGTGGTACGATGCCTGAAATAGAGGGCGCTAAATTGTACAATACCTGTACTATTTGGGGTCCCGATGGAACTTTGATAGCAAAACACCGAAAGGTAAGTAATATATTCCTTTATGGCTTTGAATTTGAAAATATTGGGGTGAAGAAAGTGACTCTATCTAGGAATAATTTAGGAATATACATATGTACATACGTATACTATAACCAATTCTATAATTTACGGTTTATAAAATACGTTATGATACGGGAAACGCCCATTTTTGTTGTAATGTGTTTGTTGTTGTATAAATTTTTCACATACTTAAAATATTATTATACTTATTTTTTCTCCTTTTTAAACATTATTAAATGATAAGATTTTTTAATAAAAGAAAGTGATAAAAACGCTGTCAGTTATTAAATAAAAAATAATTAAAGTTTAGGAGTTGGTAACTTTGATATTAAATTACAAAAGTTGCAGCAATAGAATTAGCGACCACATTTTTATGTTATTAGGTACATCTATTCGACATCGACATTCCTAATAAGATTACTTTTCGAGAGAGTGATTCACTCAGTCCTGGTAACTCCCTAACGACGTTCGATGTGAAGGGCTGCAAAATAGGTATTGGCATTTGCTATGATATTAGATTCGAGGAAATGACACGCATTTATCGGAACAAAGGTACAGTAACTTAATCGATCAATACTTAACTAGCAAAAAATTAAATATCTTTCTTAAATATATTCTATATAAAATTAATATAATCTGTAACTCTGTATAAAAAGAAGCTTAATTTAAAAAAACCAGTATATTTGCTGAAAATGAAACAAATAAAAGAATTAAAAGCACAATAAGAGGACTGTCCTCGCATATTCAGAAATGATGGAATGTGAACCGTGCAACTACGAAGTTAATTGGTATTCGGTGGCTTCATATTTCCTGCTTCTCTGGGTTAGGTTGCCAAATGCTGATATATCCAGCGGCATTCAATATGACCACTGGACCACTGCACTGGTCATTACTTCAGCGTTTCAGAGCGAATGATAATCAATTATACGTTGCCTGCATATCACCGGCTCGTGTTCCTTAAGCAAGTTACGTCGCATGGGGACATACACAGTTGACCAATCCCTGGGGAAAGATTCTTTACGATTTGGAAACTCAAGAGAATATGGCAGTCACCGATATCGGTAATTTACAGCTTAAAATTAAAAGCGAGAGATCCATGATGTAATTAATTTTTAGTCTCGTTAATTTATCGATTTAGCCATCTTCCTCTGTATTTGTTGAATTTATTAGTAAGCATTACTTATTACTTCGTATGTTTCTTTTTTCTATCAGATCTAAAAGTTGTTGAGGAAGTAAGGGCTCAGATACCTACATTTTCTCAGAGACGTACAGATTTGTACGACACTGTCTGTAAGAAGGAGTAACTCTACACTAAAACAGAAAATGTTTTTTTATAATATTTCTACTACGATATCCTTTTTTTGTGAATTATTACTAATTTCTTATCATTTGTACTAAATGAATGACTCAATTAAGAAAACCAAAACGTTATAAATAATAATCTGTATATCTTGTGTATCAACATGTAATTGGATATTATAATAATATAGGAATGCTATAATAATATAGGATAATAATATAGGAGAATAGTAATATAGAAAAAAACTACATGCTTTTAAACACCTTTAATATCGATCACATAAATTGTTATAATTCACAATGATTACGCATACATAAAAGACCCCTTGATAGTAAAATTTACGATCAAAAGGCAATTACGTATCGTTTAACAACATTTAATTTATAACACCTTTTAAACATTTAGACAGATTAACACATAACACTTCTTATATATAAACATCAATTCGAAGTTATCAGCTTGGAGAAATTGGTCGATTAATACCTGTAGATTGTCTGTCTCGATGAAAGACTTAAAGAGAGCAAAAACATGATAATGCCGCTAATATAATATTCCTTCTTTCTTGTATCTGTCTGCCTCTCAGGTCGATTTACTAATTACAATAAGTAATTTCGCCTTCTTTGCGCTCTCTTTTAACGCATTCGAGACCGAAAGAAATTCATATCAGTCAGTAGGCAAGGGTATAATATACATATTTTATATATAACTTACGTAGTAATGTATATATCATGTTAATTTCATATTTTTTTCAATATAGAATTATTATATATATATATATATATGACTGTACATAATACATTATAGAATAACATATTATATAATTTTATATTTTAAAAATATGAGGCATACTATTTAAGATTGTCATCGATTTAAAATCAAAGTATGAAAAGGATACCCTGGAGAGAGTAAAACACAGAATCATTCTAACTAAACATTCAGATCGTACCGACACCTAGGTATCGTCTTACAATTAAATCTCGGTCTCGAATGGATTAAAATGAAATACATACTTGCAGCTTCAACATCTTCAATATCGAGAAGATTCAAACTTTACAAATAAATGTAAATTGCGATGTAAAACAACGCGATGTAAAAAGGGAAAAAGGAGGAAAGAAGGAACAGGGAAGCAAAGAGAAGAAACGAATTTTTCATTTTCTCTTGCCAGGAATATAAGATGCTAAGTAATCTTCCTAAGTAATCTCCTCCAGCTTTTTCTAGTTTGATCAATAATTATTAGTACATGTTAGGAAAACAAATAGAATTTTTGTTCTCAAGCGAGGTATAATCTAAATTTTGTATGTACACAAAAATGTTAAATATCTGTAATAAACATGGTATAATCAATTTTTTTACATAAAATTATATTGTATAGGCTATTGTTATTTAAACATTTTAAATTGGATGAAGAAAAAAAATGACGCAAATAAAACGTAGGACATTTTAATTAAAGAGACTAATATAGAGATTTATCTACTTAACTGTGATTAAATCATCTCCACTTAACGCTCTACCTCTTCTATTAATTATGCTTCGTTAAACTATGATTACAGAGGATGGGTTTTTTGATAAAATGACATTCTGACAAATATATATAGATCGATATATATAGATATAGATAGACAAATATATAGATTCTTACAACAGTAGTTATGAATGAACAGTAGTTATTGTATCAATTCCGTTCTTCAGAAGCTTCATTTGTGAAAAGACAATTCGCCAGAATATGGATTCACTGTAGTTATAGCTATAGGATTTCAATCTAGTTGACAGACTTGCTTTACGTAGAGAATATCTGTCTCTTGTTCTACCTTATCGCGATTCTCTCCTCATCTTATACGCTTTGTCGAGCAAAGTAATATTGGCATATATCTCGGCTCTGGTTACAATCATTAGTTTCCGCCTAAACGGTTAGAATCACATAGCTCGCGCTCTACTCTCGTTTATTCAACATTCAGGCCATATGGTCGCATGCGACGAGTTTTATGTTAATTCCGACCGATTACAATACCTTTCTTTCGTTTACAAGGAACGACGAGACTGGCAGTTGCGTGATTTCCAATGCAAAAGCCGCGATATCTGCACGATAACCTAACCTCAACCGATTTTGTTGTACTATTCTTACGTGGACTTCGTTTGTACCACTTTCGTAACAAAAATAGAATACGTAGAACACAGCATTCCGTTATGCGATATTGTCGATTCCTAACATCCGAAAAATCAGAGATAATTATTTCCCTACAGTTGTACATTTGTGTGAAAAATTACGAACGTAAAGTTGTTTGGTGCATGCACAGTCCTCCCCTCCGCTGCATTTGCGTGGACATGCTAGAAAGATTCACTTTTCCACGGTGAAACTGTATGTATTATAATTTCATTTTTACAAAGGTCGAACATCCTACTATGCATAAATTTAATATTAATATAAGCAGGTTTCGTGTTAAGTATTACATCTGACGTATAAGCACACGTGTGTACGAGCCTTGGTTTTAAATGTCTTATAGTAGACACCGAAAAGATTATTCAGTTGGATATCTGACTCAATATCAATATTTTACTAGGAGATAACATGTTAAGAACACGTTGGTGGATGGCATGGGAGATGATGAATGAAGACATACTTCTGTGAGATACATAAAATAGTAGTCAGAACGTATTTTGGCGCTTGGGGACAGCAACAGCTTTTTTTTTTTTTTATTTATTTGTTGGAATTACAATCAATTCTCGCGTTGAGAATTTTCAGTAATTTTTCTGGCGTGGCGCAGTGACATGGCTGTTTATTTACAATAAGTTAATACTTATTATAGATAGGTATAATTTATAAGTATTATAAGTAAGTGCATTAGCTTAATTTGGATAATTAAATGAATCTAACGTTTAGGTCTAGCGGGTAGTGCCTCTTCAGCCTGCGAATCTGGTCCGTCGTATCGAGTAGTCCAGTGATTAGGGGGTTTCGGTGTTTCTTGACTCTTTTGCTATATCTGTCGCTATATTTTGCTATTTCCTCTTTGACTGTAGGTATCTTGAGGTCGCGATGGATGGTTTCGTTGGTAACATACCAAGGTGCGTCTATTAAGGCTCTTAGCGTTTTCGATTGGAATCGTTGTAGTATTTCGATGTTGGAGTTACTTGCTGTTCCCCATCGCTTCCTATATCCCTATATTCCGTACTTGCTTCGCTTGGTACTTTTATAATTTTCGCAGTTACAATAAAAAATTTAATTCTTAACAGATTAAAGATTTAACCTCTTGCTTTATAGTGTACAATAATTTTTTTTTTTTTTTTTTTGTATAGGTTATGTGATCCATAGTTTGAGTAAGCAGTACACACACACACACACACACACACACACACACACACACACACACACACACACACACACACACACACATATTTACGTGACAAGCTTTCATTTCAATCTATATTTAAGATTAACATTTTATCAGTTTCTGTTCGTAACAACATCGAAGTAGTCAATAAGTTTGAGGAGTATAATTAAGGAAGCTATGAAGCAAGAGGTTAAGAACAAATTCTGAAAGAGGTTATGTACAACTCAGTAGTACTGCTTTACATTACTTTGCGAATTACTTTTCAAGCATAAAAATAGTTTAACAGCCACTTATAGTTACTTCCTTACCATTACATTCATTAAATTCGTTTGATTTTGTAAACTAAATAACCACGCTGACCAGCCTCTTATTTAAAATAGAATTATTTTGTCATATATCCAACAGTTTACTTTCTCTTCGTAAATATTATTAATAATTTTATCAATTTCGTATACTTCCATCCTTCGTATAAGTGACAATAAATCAGAAGAGCTTCATAGCAATATTGAACAACATACAGTCAACTACAGCACCATTAGATACATCCACCATACAGTCAACTACAACACCATTAGATAACAGCAATACAATAGATTATTATTTTCTACGTGTCATTGATTCATCATCATCATTTTCCATTTTTTTAGCATATGTAAAAACGTATCTGACGTAATCTTACCTCGCTCTTTGAGTACAAAAATCCATTCAAATGAAACAAAGGGAAAAGAAATAAGAAAACAAACACTCACATACGAATCTTCATTACATAACTGTATGTACTCCTCGAGGTATAATTACTCAGACACGTTACAGCGTACCTTCTTCGTTCCCTGATGGCTGATGTTGATCGTTGACGTTTATAGTGAAAGAATTTCGTCAACGGCGCCATCTGGATCCCTGTTGAAAAATTAAACTAGCCGCAACAGCACCATTAAGCTCATCACCCAGAGTAGCTTTTGTTGCTGAGTCGTGGAGGAATTATTATCATCAACGACATAAACTTTACCAGTTCCGGTAACGTTCTTCAGGTGATCCAGACATTCGAAATCACAACATTCTTTTCCAAGGCGAAATTTTCTGCATGGCTGTAGTAAAAAGAAATCGATCAATTGTACAGATCAATCGTCACTCGACTGCTCGAGAATTCAGGTCATCCAGAGAATAGAATAGAGACGTGGAAAAATGTAGTGCGATCATCGCAGTGGGAGGAAATAGGGGGATAGGGACCAAATGAATGAACGAGATGTTAAGGACAACTGACGATAAGTTCTTCTTTTGTCGGGAATTGCATGTTTGTGAATGGTTTGTGGGTGGTTAGGTGGAGAGAATTGAAGAGTTTGGAGGTGACTGGAAGAGTGTTTTGGGCAAGGTAGATTGCAGAATGGTTGCGGTAGCATTGTGTTAATTATGGGTTTGTACATGTAATCTTTGTATGTATCACTACATACAACCTAACGTATATTTTTAATAATACATCAGAGTTTTAGTTATTTCATAGCTATGAATTTTATACTCTATAATCTTGACGTTTTATTTCACAGAAGCGTTTGAATATCCATAAAAATTAAATGAACCAATGTATTCATTATCTTATAGAGAAGATATATTATTTTTAATTATGTTCCAATTATTTATCATGATCCTGATTTCCTTATTCTGAAAATTTGAAAGGAAGTTTTGTAGTTTGATACTTTCAGCGACAAAGGGTCAATATTGCTTTAGTATATTTCGTCACATATACATGTATATCTATATGAATTGAGGACTGCTTCTATTTCTATGATAAGAGTATTACGGTGTTAAGCTCATATGTTTCTGTTTCTCCACTCGCGCTGCGCCATAATATCCTTTGATATTTCCGATCCTCTGGTCGTACGAGGAATTGCCGATACATTTTCTCGATGTCGCCAGTGAGTACGTACTGATGAGCGCGGAATCTAATTAATATACAAAATAAATTGTGAATTGATTCGAGAATATAGGATTTCCCCATTTTCATGATTATCGTGATTTTTGTATAAATATATTTTTTAAGATACTAATAATTAGGTACTTATAAATTAGTATTATCAATTATTTTGCATTTATAATTCCGCCTCTAGTATAAGTGTTAATTGAAAACTAACTTTATGTTTCAAAAAGTACTAGCAAAGTCGTTGAGTAACAAGCCACTGATGCTAACACAAATAGCATTGTCGTAATTAAATATTTCTAAATATTCATTTTTCATTTTGAACCTGTAGAAACAATTTATTATATATACTATTAGCTAAGTAATTGCATATTTAATTAAGTCGAAATATAAAACTTAGTTATTTTAATAATTTAAAAAATAAAAAACTGACAAACATTTCAATTTAATTTATGGTTGGAACAAAAGACAGTTATTCTTCATTAATTGAAATATTGCAATGCAGAGTACTTTCCAAAATACGCCGAGAGTATTCCTGATGGTGAAACGAGCGTTGCTTCATCGAACGCAGCTAAAGAAAACAACATCTATGTAGTTGGTGGTACGATGCCTGAAATAGAGGGCGCTAAATTGTACAATACCTGTACTATTTGGGGTCCCGATGGAACTTTGATAGCAAAACACCGAAAGGTAAGTAATATATTCCTTTATGGCTTTGAATTTGAAAATATTGGGGTGAAGAAAGTGACTCTATCTAGGAATAATTTAGGAATATACATATGTACATACGTATACTATAACCAATTCTATAATTTACGGTTTATAAAATACGTTATGATACGGGAAACGCCCATTTTTGTTGTAATGTGTTTGTTGTTGTATAAATTTTTCACATACTTAAAATATTATTATACTTATTTTTTCTCCTTTTTAAACATTATTAAATGATAAGATTTTTTAACAAAAGAAAGTGATAAAAACGCTGTCAGTTATTAAATAAAAAATAATTAAAGTTTAGGAGTTGGTAACTTTGATATTAAATTACAAAAGTTGCAGCAATAGAATTAGCGACCACATTTTTATGTTATTAGGTACATCTATTCGACATCGACATTCCTAATAAGATTACTTTTCGAGAGAGTGATTCACTCAGTCCTGGTAACTCCCTAACGACGTTCGATGTGAAGGGCTGCAAAATAGGTATTGGCATTTGCTATGATATTAGATTCGAGGAAATGGCACGCATTTATCGGAACAAAGGTACAGTAACTTAATCGATCAATACTTAACTAGCAAAAAATTAAATATCTTTCTTAAATATATTCTATATAAAATTAATATAATCTGTAACTCTGTATAAAAAGAAGCTTAATTTAAAAAAACCAGTATATTTGCTGAAAATGAAACAAATAAAAGAATTAAAAGCACAATAAGAGGACTGTCCTCGCATATTCAGAAATGATGGAATGTGAACCGTGCAACTACGAAGTTAATTGGTATTCGGTGGCTTCATATTTCCTGCTTCTCTGGGTTAGGTTGCCAAATGCTGATATATCCAGCGGCATTCAATATGACCACTGGACCACTGCACTGGTCATTACTTCAGCGTTTCAGAGCGAATGATAATCAATTATACGTTGCCTGCATATCACCGGCTCGTGTTCCTTAAGCAAGTTACGTCGCATGGGGACATACACAGTTGACCAATCCCTGGGGAAAGATTCTTTACGATTTGGAAACTCAAGAGAATATGGCAGTCACCGATATCGGTAATTTACAGCTTAAAATTAAAAGCGAGAGATCCATGATGTAATTAATTTTTAGTCTCGTTAATTTATCGATTTAGCCATCTTCCTCTGTATTTGTTGAATTTATTAGTAAGCATTACTTATTACTTCGTATGTTTCTTTTTTCTATCAGATCTAAAAGTTGTTGAGGAAGTAAGACAAGACGAAATTTTTTGCATGTCTGTAGTAAAAAGAAATCGAATCTGGTCCGTCGTATCGAGTAGTCCAGTGATTAGGGGGTTTCGGTGTTTGTTGACTCTTTTGCTATATCTGTCGCTATATTTTGCTATTTCCTCTTTGACTGTAGGTATCTTGAGGTCGCGATGGATGGTTTCGTTGGTAACATACCAAGGTGCGTCTATTAAGGCTCTTAGCGTTTTCGATTGGAATCGTTGTAGTATTTCGATGTTGGAGTTACTTGGACAGCAACAGCTGGTGATACTGTCATACACCTCCATTTATAAACTTTCGAAAATCGATGTGACCTTCAAACTTTAGTGTATTCTGTTTCACAGCACAAAATGTTTCCGAAACGTACGTTTATTGTTACAATAAACTTGACTAGTGGCTCTGAAATACTATCCTTGAAAAAACAATGGGGAAATTGGAGCAAAAGCAGAAGGAAATAAACAAAGACCTTGTTGGTTCGTAAAAATAAAATATGCTACAGGAAAAACTTTTTCCAACGGATTGAGATGCGACAAGCTTTAAAAGCTATGACGCGAATCGAGCGTTTGTCTACAAGAGCGCATTTTCGGTGGATATATATGTCGGAATGACATTGGGGATAGGGTTGTCGGTGTTTGAGGAGTCTTCATTGAAGGTAGCCATCGTTGCGGTGTAACGAAGATACGATTTATTGACACAGGTATGAATAACACAGGTTTGACAATCTACCACGGCGGTGAGACGTCCGCGACACTAGTGACAATGGTCTCCGGTTCGATAACGAATCCGCGGCCAACGGGATGACAGATGGGCGTTCTCGCTGAATCTAAGTCTGATTCGTAAAAATAATTGCTGAGCGTAAAGACGTTACTCTTTGGTCGACGGGAGCGCGTAAAAGAATGCCCGTCCCGTCCCGATGATGCCACAGAGGAAAACTATAATGGGGTGTGTCTAAGGACACGAGATCATCGGATTCGTCGAGGAAAGCCTTCGTTTAGGAAGTAAGGGAAATTGACGTTGCTGCTAATTGGTCAATCTCCATATCGGTGGTTAGAAAAAGATGGTAGCCGCCCTCGAGGGAAAGTTGCTAGTGGGAGACGTCGCTCGTTGAAAAATATGTCTCCCCTATCTTCCCGTAGTTGGGACAAAGACTGTTTGTCTGTTTGAAGGACTTTAGTTAACTAAACCTTAAGATTTATAACGGGCCCTCGGGCTAGCCGAACATGTACTGCGGAGACGCATCGACATCTGGCAATCATCTTACTCGAAGAATAGGGTCTGCGTGTGGCGAGCCACGGGACAGAAACCGTGGGAATGTTTACTGTCGCGTGTCGCCACGAATATTTCTTTTAAGGAGAGCTATAGAATTACTCCATACCTTTGTTAGGCAAAGCGTTCATCCCTTGACCGCGGCTACGTTGGGCGACAGACTGTCACCTCGAGCCAAAGCTCACCGTCACTAATCTCGAACAATTACAATCGGATTGAATAACTACAATAGTTTAGTTACAGTTATAGTAGACTTTAGATTGCAATGTTGCGGGGCTATCCAAAGGTTCCGGTGTCCTTTCATCTCCGACATATAGATATACATGTATATGTGACGAAATATACTAAAGCAATATTGACCCTTTGTCGCTGAAAGTATCAAACTACAAAACTTCCTTTCAAATTTTCAGAATAAGGAAATCAGGATCATGATAAAT
Organism: Bombus huntii; assembly: GCF_024542735.1. Lineage (NCBI taxonomy): Eukaryota > Metazoa > Arthropoda > Insecta > Hymenoptera > Apidae > Bombus > Bombus huntii. The sequence continues at coordinate 45,141 of NW_026099406.1, forward strand.
AATTGGAACATAATTAAAAATAATATATCTTCTCTATAAGATAATGAATACATTGGTTCATTTAATTTTTATGGATATTCAAACGCTTCTGTGAAATAAAACGTCAAGATTATAGAGTATAAAATTCATAGCTATGAAATAACTAAAACTCTGATGTATTATTAAAAATATACGTTAGGTTGTATGTAGTGATACATACAAAGATTACATGTACAAACCCATAATTAACACAATGCTACCGCAACCATTCTGCAATCTACCTTGCCCAAAACACTCTTCCAGTCACCTCCAAACTCTTCAATTCTCTCCACCTAACCACCCACAAACCATTCACAAACATGCAATTCCCGACAAAAGAAGAACTTATCGTCAGTTGTCCTTAACATCTCGTTCATTCATTTGGTCCCTATCCCCCTATTTCCTCCCACTGCGATGATCGCACTACATTTTTCCACGTCTCTATTCTATTCTCTGGATGATCTGAATTCTCGAGCAGTCGAGTGACGATTGATCTGTACAATTGATCGATTTCTTTTTACTACAGCCATGCAGAAAATTTCGCCTTGGAAAAGAATGTTGTGATTTCGAATGTCTGGATCACCTGAAGAACGTTACCAGAACTGGTATAGTTTATGTCGTTGATGATAAGAATTCCTCCACGACTCAGCAACAAGAGCTACTCTGGGTGATGAGCTTAATGGTGCTGTTGCGGCTATTTTAATTTTTCAACAAGGATCCAGATGGCGCCGTTGACGAAATTCTTTCACTATAAACGTCAACGATCAACATCAGCCATCAGGGAACGAAAAAGGTACGCTGTAACGTGTCTGAGTAATTATACCTCGAGGAGTACATACAGTTATGTAATGAAGATTCATATGTGAGTGTTTGTTTTCTTATTTCTTTTCCCTTTGTTTCATTTGAATGGATTTTTTTACTCAAAGAGCGAGGTAAGATTACGTCAGATACGTTTTTACATATGCTAAAAAAATGGAAAATGATGATGATGAATCAATGACACGTAGAAAATTATAATCTATTGTATTGCTGTTATCTAATGGTGTTGTAGTTGACTGTATGGTGGATGTATCTAATGGTGTTGTAGTTGACTGTATGTTGTTCAATATTGCTATGAAACTCTTCTGATTCATTGTCACTTATACGAAGGATGGAAGTATGCGAATTGGGAGAAGTCAGGTTGAGAGATGCAAGATTTATACGCTCGTTCTGTCAGTTATCCCAGTGTCTGTTACGCGATAGAAAATGAACGAACTGAATAATAAATGCATTATCGGCATGAAGATTGCTTGATGTAGGCCACCGCTTTTTTTCTATCCTTCCGATACCATTTTTCTTTTTTTTCTTTTTTTGCGAAACACTTTGCTAGTCGTGAGAAGCAGCAATTCCCTTCTGCGAATCAATTACGGTTCACGAGAAATTGTATTATAGCCTCGTATTCAAATTATCTTCAATTATTCTCGGCTGTTTCCATTTCCATTCGTCTCTTACGTAAGTACTCGTTTGATGTACGTACATAGTGAGACAATAATCGTTAACACCTTTAATGTCTTCAGTATTATAGAATAAGACGCGAAAATACGTTGAAACCTGACTTTTAGATTCGCGAGACTCTATAAGGCTTCGAAAGTCTCTTGTTTCAGGCCGAATAAAAAATTGTAGATGAAGAATTACATTGCGAGGTCTGTTAAGGAAAATTTTAAATCGTATCGTTGTAATAGGATTATTTCAGAGAGGGAAATTACGTGTTGCGTGCGAAGCCACGAGCTTTCTTTCAGGCTAATATACATAATTGTCCTATCGAACTTTCCATCTAAACCGTTGCGCTCACACGTGGATTTTGCATTTCAATTTTCTTACTTACAGTCCAGTCCAGTGAGACCAAGTTAAATTTTTCAGCCCTCCGAGGTAGAATATGTTTTATAGAGAGACGTACAACGCCATGAAGGGGAGACAGATCAATAAATTGGGTTATCTTTAAATTACTGACAATCATTTCATCGACGCGGTTTCACCGACACCGAGTCCCCCGGCAACGTCTGTCAAAGCTTATTTACCGATACACTGAAATCAACCACAATCATTTTACCGACCTCTTCCTTTGCTGACAGTTATTATACTCGCTGTCATATGTTATCGTTGATTATACATCTTTATTTACAAATTCGTTCCTGTGTATAACGAAACAAAGGAAGAAACGAAAATGATACGTTTCATGACGCATTGTTAAATTATTAATTAACGAGAGTTACATATCTACATGAATGCTTTGAAATGTCAGTTATAATTCATGAAAATGGATACAAGCCATTTTACTATACATAAATAGAATTATAAAGACATGTTACGTACTAATGCTTTTACGAAATATATTTCTGTATACGTTTGACGTTTCTGTATTATTCCTTATGTGCTTTCTGCTCTTGTGTTTAGCTCGTCGGAAGTAAAAATACGTTAAGCGAATCAGCTAATCTATTCGAGCGTTTCAACGGCTCAGTCTTCTCTTATGCAACTACCAAAAGAGAAGATAAGTCTTTGGTTATACAACATTTCATAACGTCCAAAGTAACGGGGTACTAATTAGTTGCAACTTTAAGACAGACCAGATATCAGTCATCGTCCGTAAATACATTTATTACGATCGTTTAAAGTTTAAAGAAACACCGTTATAAAGTCGTAATACGAGACAAAGCGAAGAGAAAGTAAACTGTTGGATATATGACAAAATAATTCTATTTTAAATAAGAGACTGGTCAGCGTGGTTATTTTGTTTACAAAATCAAACGAATTTAATGAATGTAATGGTAAGGAAGTAACTATAAGTGGCTGTTAAACTATTTTTATGCTTGAAAAGTAATTCGCAAAGTAATGTAAAGCAGTACTACTGAGTTGTACATAACCTCTTTCAGAATTTGTTCTTAACCTCTTGCTTCATAACTTCCTTAATTATACTCTTCAAACTTATTGACTACTTCGATGTTGTTACGAACAGAAACTGATAAAATATTAATCTTAAATATATATATATATATATATATATATATATATATATATATATATATATATATATATATATATATATATATATATATATATATATGTACTACTCACTCAAACTATGGATCACATAACCTATACAAAAAAAAAAAAAAAAAAAAAATTATTGTACACTATAAAGCAAGAGGTTAAATCTTTAATCTGTTAAGAATTAAATTTTTTATTGTAACTGCGAAAATTATAAAAGTACCAAGCGAAGCAAGTACGGAATATATGCGGAATATGAATCGCTCAACTAACCAAAGAGCGGCTCAGTGACAAAATTAGTAAAGTAAAGACCACAAATATTACAACATTATATTCTACCACAAAATAATTCTCTATACAAAAAAGGTACACAACGAATCGATTTTTCACAACGATAAGAGTCAACAGAACCAATCAAGACCAGACGAGACTCTCATAAGACAAGATATCAGAGGGATCAAATCAGCGACTTCAATCTATGTTACAGAGTATAGTTATCAAGAAAAATTGCTCTTTTCATGAAAAGTATGGTAATGATACTCTTATAACACATTGTATATCTGGCAGTCGGATGTGCCCGTGGCCATCGGAAATGTAAAGACGACGCTTTTAGAAAGTGATAGCGCCATCGCGTATTAAAAACGCGTTAGAAGAAGGACGGTTTCGCTATCCAAGGCGAATCGAAAAGTGTGCGTGTTGCGAGAATCAGAGTTGATCGAGACGTCGAAGCATAGAGTCGTTAGAATTGAGTTGCGAGTGTTGTCGAGTGTTAGAGTTGCTAGTGAGAGAGAGAGAGAGAGAGAGAGAGAGAGAGAGAGTTACCAAATAGTTGTCAAGTTATTTGTTGTAAATACGAGCGTTGCATTTAGTTTTCCTGTTAATCAAACATCGTTTCTCTGTCTAACTAATATCTGTATTTTCAATCCATTATTAATATATTCCGATATTACAAGTGGGGGCTCGTCCGGGATTGAATAAGACAGAGAAACGATACGATTTAACGGAGCTATTTCTGCGGGAGTAGAAAAGAATAGAATAAAATGGCAAACGTTGAAGACGAACGATTGTCGGGTGAAGAGGATTTGACGCTGGAGGAGCTGAGGAGTAAGCTCGCACAGATGAATCTGCCTATATCCGGTGCGAGATCAGTGCTGGTTGCCAGGTTGAACAGAGCGTGCAAACCTGGTCGATCTACTCCTAAGGATTCGAAGCGTGGCGAAGAACCAACAAACCAGCGAGATCTAAGAAGCAAGCAGAGAGCCGAACGCAGTCAAGAGGGAGAGGAAGACCTCGAGAAGCTGAGGACGAAAGAGCTGAGAGCGCGTCTCGTTAGCTTGGGGTTGAAGGTAACGGGAAGAAAATCCGAACTACGCGCGCGGCTACAGGCGGCCCTAGAAGGAGACGATGTATCGTCGGAAGAAGAGAGCTCCGACGAAAGTGAAGGCGAGGACGATAAACAAGGCGCGCGAGAATACAGGAGAGGCACGCGAGCGGTGTATCAGGACCGCGATGAGTAGCAGCAGAAGGTATGCGTCGGTTCGATGTTGAGTCTTAAAGACGTGGAAGACTCATTAGAGAAATTCAGCGGGGATGATCTGCTGAGGGTAAATCAGTGGGTGGAAGACTTCGAGGAAATGGCAGAAGTGTGGGGTTGGTCAGACGCCCACATGGTGGCCTATGCTAAGAAATTACTCGCAGGCTCCGCTCAGGCCTTCGTACGACAAAAACGATGCGCGAAGTCCTGGGCAAAGCTAAAAAAGGCGTTGAGGAATGAGTTTGAAAATGTAGTAAGCGACCAACAGATACATGGCGAGTTATCCCATAGAAAGAAGAAAGCAGATGAGAGTCTGCAACAATATATGTATCACATGTGCGGGATTGCAAAACAAGGAAGGGTTGATACGCAATCCTTGATAGACTACATTATTCAAGGCATTCCCGACGAGGTCGCGAACAAGACTGTGCTATACGGAGCCAGGAATATCGAGCAATTAAAAGAGCGTTTCAGGCGCTACGAAGCGATAAAAAGAGATATGGAGATGAGGACGAAATTTGAGGAGCCGAAGAGTAACAGGGTAAAGCCGGTGGCGAAGCTGTCCGAAACCGAGAGGAACAAGGAACCCGGTCGATCTGGAGATGCGAGGAAGACGCGATGCTACAATTGCTTCAAATGTAGGGAGTACGGACACATCGCATCAAGTTGCGACAATTTGGGTGAGCCCTCAAAAAAAGTTTACAGCGTGTTTCGGTCGTTACAAACAAGGCGTGGTAAGGATGTTAAGATGGAAAATTTCAAATTGAGCGCGTTGATAGACACCGGTAGTGAGCTGACTCTAATGCGAGCAGATCAGCATGTGAAAATCGGAGCGCCCAGATTAAGTCGGGAAATCGTTGGATTTGGCGGTGTCGGTTCCGGAAGGAATTTTACGCTCGGGAAATTTTCCACGAACATTATTATAGACAATGAGTCGTACTGTATAACCATACACGTAGTTCCAGACACAGTGATGCAACATTCGCTTATTATTGGCGCAGACTTTTTGGACACTGTTGAAATAAGTATAAAAGGGGGAGAATCTTTTATTAGTAGAATAAAGGACGAAAATCCCGATGAGTGTCCGGAAGTCCTCAAGATAGATGTAGAGACACAGGCGAGTGAGATAGATTTGTCACACGTTAAGGACATGCAACATAGGCTAAAAAGAGATTTGAAGAGAACCAAAGCATTGCTAAGAGACGCTCAAACGATGCTGGAGAGATCGAAAGGTGACTCGACGGGTAAAGCAGCTTTACGACAGCTGAAGAACCAGTTAGAAGATGCAGAATGCGCTAGAGCAGTTGCAGTTAAAGCGAAACAGGCACTGGAGCAAGAACCGAATGAGACGCAGGCTTCGTTGCAGGAAGTACTGCGGCAACGTTCCGAAGCAGAAGATCGTGTTAATGTAGCTAGTCGCGAACGAACTGAGCTACTGTCGCAATTGGAAGAAAATAAAGAAGAGTTAGCAGAAGTTTTGAAGAAGTATCGGGCAGCTGTGCAGCAAGTGTCGGAGGAACGGAGAATAGTGGCAAGACACGTGGTGATTGGTAAAGTGGACCACGAGATGGTGTCCTCGTCGGATTCTTGCGGCCAGCAGGAGGACTTAGCGAACATCACGAGGAGGAAGAATCTGGCTAAACAACAGCAACAGGATGTTGTTGATGATATTTGCGAATTTACTGAGAAGGATAGCGTTGCGGATGTGAGGGTTGTTTCAAGTTTTCGGATAGACTCGAAGAGAGTGAATGCAAGGCGAACGAAAAGACAAGGGAAGTCGCACGTGCGGAATCCCTCCAATAATATCGATATACAGAGGATGTGGATGACGAGGACGACGATGGGATTGTCGAGGACACGATGAACGTGAAGACCTTCGAAAAAGAAGAGATCATAGTCTCGGTAGATGGTAAGTTGTTAACGTCTTCCATGTACGAACCGAGCCTACGAAAATGTCACGATGCTGCCACGACGATCAAAGCCCCTGACAAGAGTGAAATGGGTAAACAAACAACGGAGAGGAAGATAGAGGAAGAGCGAAAGAGGAGCAGTAGCATCGAGGACGAACAGGCCGCGGTGTTCCAAGAGGAACGAGATCAGCTGCGTGCGGACGCAAAGAGACGGATTGAGGAGATCCAAATCCGAAACAAGCGGGCGTATAACAGGAGACGCAAGAAGGCGACAGCATACAGGACGGGAGATCTAGTGGCAATCGAGAGGATGCAGAGGGGTCCCGGGCTAAAGCTGCATCCGAAGTTTCTTGGACCGTATCGGGTGATAAAAGTCCTGCGAAATGACCGATGCATAGTGCAGCGAGAGGGGGAGCACGAAGGGCCACGTACAACTTCCACGGCAGCCGATCACATGAAATGGTGGAATGCTGACGATAGTGATGTAAGTGCGAGCGGCGATGATGAGCACATCTGAGGGCAGATGTGATTGTCAGGAAAGGCCGATTGTAATATCGTAGAATAGCTTTGATTGGAGATCGGCTGAAAATAGAAAAACCGTGTACGTCGTGTTTCTGTGGTTCGTTTACATTTAAGAGTGCCTACGTGACTAAAGGCACGTAGTTGGTAGTTCTTACATAGGTATGAGGGAAACAATAGACAACGTTAGAAGAAGGACGGTTTCGCTATTCAAGGCGAATCGAAAAGTGTGCGTGTTGCGAGAATCAGAGTTGATCGAGACGTCGAAGCATAGAGTCGTTAGAATTGAGTTGCGAGTGTTGTCGAGTGTTAGAGTTGCTAGTGAGAGAGAGAGAGAGAGAGAGAGAGAGAGAGAGAGAGAGAGAGAGAGAGTTACCAAATAGTTGTCAAGTTATTTATTGTAAATACGAGCGTTGCATTTAGTTTTCCTGTTAATCAAACATCGTTTCTCTGTCTAACTAATATCTGTATTTTCAATCCATTATTAATAAATTATAATTAATCGAACAAAATTACACCTTTAATATATTCCGATATTACATTACCGTGATGTAATATTTATCATGCTTATTTTGTACGTAAAACGAATCGTTGGAATATTCCCGAAGCTAACGAAGCATTTCCCAAAAGTTAAACCGAAGAGATTAACGCGAATAGTTAAGTGAAATTTTTCCATTAACTTGCTGACCAACCGGCAAATAAAAAATCATAAAAATTGTTTCAATGTGTTGAGGTCACGCATAACTTCTTTTTTCATTGACGATTACCAAACAGGTAAAATTTCGAAATTGTACGAAGGCCACGTGACCAGATCGTATTGGAATTTGAAGTGCATGGAAAAAGACAACTCGAAGTACAAACCTTGAGCTGTACTACTCGAAGTACAAACGTGAACTAATGGATGCAGAAAAGCAATTAACGCCAAACATCCGAACAGCATCTTGGAGCCCGTCATTGTTCTGAAATAAAAGAAGTGACGAATTAAAAAGACGCAGGACTAATAATAATAAAGGAAACTTAGTTCGTATTATAAATTGAATTTACATCAGAAAAGAAGCACGACCAAGCGAAACAGATCGTAGAAATGACAAATATCATCGATATACGTTTCAGTGTAATTTCACTTTTGAAAATTATTTAGTTTAATACGATCGTATTCATCGCTCCGAAACTTTCATTGTGCTGCAATTTGTGCTGCGTCTTTTTAATTTCTCTATCTTTCTGTGTTTTCGGAAAAATTACTTGAAAGATTAAGAATTGCTTGCCTTATTTTATTTTCGATTAGTTAGGATTTGATTATTCCAGGTAAGGTTTATTATTTATAACAGGTTTTATCACTTGTTTATTATTTAGGAGTTTGTTATTTTAGGATTAGTACCTTTTAGGATTTCTTATCCTTCGAGTTTCTGTTTCAGATATCTAGGTCTATTTCAAGATGTTTTATTACATTAGGATTATTTATTCGATTAAGATAATTTAAGAGTTTCACAATGTACAAAGAAATAATCGCGTGAAATTTAGATTTATGCTTTAAACGTATTAAACACGCGGTAATTTCAATGTCTATAGCCTCGAACGTGTTCTGATTAGTTGTGTCATTGTCTGTGACATTGAAATCACAAAAATCCATTGCAAGTGTGCTGTCATGCAATGTGGATGTAATTGGGTTTTTTGGGGTTAGGTTGGGGTTAGGTTGTATCATCTGATTTGTACAGTACTATTTTAACGCAAGGACAGGAAAGTTATTATATATTTCCCGTCCATTATTTGAATCGTTGTGAAGTGTAACGAATTATATTCGATTCGAGGAGATGTTAATGAATTACCCATTTCATATGTAATTACATGGAAATAAAAATCATTGCAAAAGTAATTGATCTAATGACAACGGAATTTCCAATATTTTTTTGTTTCGTCACCTCTTTTTCGTAATATATCTTTTATAGGTACGTGATTTATTAATCGTTCGAATGGAAATAATTATTCGTATAATATTCAAACGATTCTAGCCATAAAATAAATTAAAACGATACCTGTCAATGATATGCAATCTGCGTATGACGTCAACCTCGATCTATGCTTATACAAGAAATTTTATCAATCAATGACTAGATATACAATAATCAAATATTATAAAATTTCCTGAAAACCTTTAGGTGTTAATATCTTTAATATTTGCAAGTTATTGTTTAGCGCTAATTAGTTAGAATGTAACAAGTGGTGTACCAGAATTGAGATAATTAAGCCACACGAACAATCTTATTTAGATCTTTTTAATTTTTTAATTCTCTTTTGCTCTAATACTTCGTAAAATTAATCTTCATTAGCTACTACACTTCATAGAATAACAAGAGATAATTTTTCTTATATAACGTTTCATTCATAAAATCTATCATTAAAGTATATCTTCATAAAAATATCATTCCATACTAACGGTATATTTGGCGTCATACGAGATAACAGTTACCAGTGATGACATATGTAACTTTATAAAGATATCTCGTTTTATTATATATTAAAAGAATGTACTCATTGCTGCTATATTTCAGATGAAAAAAAGGCGGCAACGATTTTACAGTAAAATCGTTCGTTTACAACTGATTCATTTACATTTCATGATAATACTGTGCATTCTGAATATGCTATGATTTGGTTTAAAATAATAAATAGTCCATTCTTGCATACTATTGCTCCAGCTTTACTTGTATTTTCGATATTGGTATAAATAGGAAGACAATTAATGTCGTTCGAGTCTATTTTCGGATCATTTATATTACGTTTAATCCATATAGTTATCATATGAGACATAGTATCGTAAAATTTGGAAGAATAAAACGTTCGTACAGGAAGTACATTTTATAAGAACTCCAACAAATCTGCGTGTGCACCTAAAATACAAACTGATAGTGATAGTGATTGTTCATAAGTTTATATACATTATCTAATGTCAATCGAAGGTATCAATTCTTTTTCTCCATAAGAGTACTTTTTCATTTATATGTGTTCAAAAATACATGTGTTCAACCGTGAAGCATATGTCACCTACAACGAAAAAGAGTTTTCCTATACTTAATATTTCCTTTATATACCTATGAAAGTCTATTCTTCGCGTAGTATGAAATTATGAATAAATCTGGAATATTGTTCAATCTGAAAAGAAAAATAACTTATTGACATCATTCATTGATACGAGATTCAGAATGTTTGTTTTGTCTTGCAGAAAAAGAAGGCAGCCCTCCCTTTCTTTTAATGTGAAATAGAAAGCGAAAATTTGAAAACAGATTTTTTGGAAATTTACTTGCAAATATCGTTTTCAATATCGTGATTTTCTTCCCAATGGTACTGTACTTTCAAATTTTCCAGTATCCCTCTAAAAACAAAAAGTCGAACCTCGTTATTGTTAACGTAGGCATTACAAGGAAGAGAAGTATTAGAAAGCAGCTCCTTTTTATTATGGATTTCTTTATAATCATGTAAATAAGAAATTCCGGAAATTTTTTCCTCAAGAATTTAATTCTTGTGTTTTGATTGATAATTATTACACTGCATACTAACTTTTCGCATACTGTTCGCGTCTAACAGTTTCCTAATAATAACTACTTCAAAATTACATATGTTCTTGCACGAATTCAAAAGTACGTATGATACAATTACAATTGATTCTAAAATAATAATTATTTAAAGATATTAAGATACTAATTAAACGTTTCACTGTATTTCAAAATCTGGAACAACAAATTTTTATTTATAAAAAATGAAACTGTCTTTATATATTCTTTGTCACGATGCTATTTCTTATTACCGTGTCGACATTTTTTAAAATTCATTTTGTTATCTCTACGCAATATGAAAATTCATATACTGCTTAATATTTTTTACATATTATCCATCCACCGCATGATATCTCCTGAAAAATCAAAATATTAATGTTATATTATTACAATGCTTCTTAAATTTCAATTTTTGACAAATTTGAAATCCAATATATTTTGCACAATTATTATTTATCAAAAAATTCCAAGTTAGTAACTTTCTTTTCAAATGGCAAATAACATATACTTTGACTTACCTGTAAGTTTTTGTTCCTAATCATCATTTCCTCTTATAGAACATCATTATTGTTCTTATAATTACTACCAGTGTCATAGATATTGTAGTGGCTACAACTGAATTAATAGAAAATGATAAATAACTGTGTATAACACTAACACATAATTGTGTATAACAATGACACATAACTTTTACTTACACTTCTGTCGATAAGGGATTACTTACTGTGATATCCTGTTGATGTTTCTTAAGGCACTTGATTAGGTGCGATACGGTATCATTCCTTATGGTATACTGTAGATAAGTATTTTAGAAAATAACAAGAATAAATCTAAATTATTCAGAGGTTCCAGTTTCGGCTTAGACATAAATACAGGACCATTTGCAAAGAAGAAAGGGTGCGTTTCTACAGCCTCGTTATAGTAACCATGAATACCAATCTCTGAATTACTGGTTACTAAACATAAATATCCTATAAAATTTAATATATTTCTTTAATTTTTAATACATACATGAGTTAGTAGTTCTAAATTATGAATCATCCTACCTGTGATATTACGCTTTTCCTTATAATATCATCACTCGAGTGAACAACATTAAGATCATGTAAACCATGTCATCCTATCTTACTGTGAAGATACTTAGTTATGTTATCTAACATTATAAAAATATCATCAAATTCAAGTCCTTTTATTCACATCACATGGCCACGACGATCTGGTTCTTCGTTATATAATGTTCTAAAATTTGTCGTATATATAGGATGTACAAACCGTGATATCAAGGTATCAGTTCTTCCTTCCCAAGGGACAGTTTCATTAAAATTCTGATAGAATTAAAAATTAATTATTAATATTCTAACAATCATATATGTTAAATACGTTATAGTCAACGATATATACCTGAGCGAATGTAGGGGTGATTCCTTGATAATTATAAATGTCATCAGCCCACATCATTGTGCCACTTCTTTGTACTCCAGCCTCTAGATTAACAGCCTAAACAAACATACGAAATTTTATAGAAGCTGTACAAAATATAGTATATATGCGCAATATTGAAGCGTTCAAGGGGATATAAAGGTAATGTACATCACATACACGTGTACTCTCATGCAACAAAATACAATTAGATTTAATAGTATAAGCTCTTTTATTCATCATAATAGATTGGAAATTTAAGTGTCTTACGAGGGTGAGTAAAAAGTTACCCGCTCTGTCGGTGTAGAATTTATTTTAAGCAATTGTCAAAAAAGACATACATCATTTTTTGACATAATCACTCGATTTCTGTATACACTTTGTCCATTTGCCGAAGGACCTTTGTATTTTCTCATTAAAAAATGTTTTGGGCTGAGCTGCGAACCACGAATGCATCGTCGTCTTCACCTTTTCATCAGCTTTTTCGGCATCCATCTCGCACAAACTTTTTAAAATCCAAATCTGTCGTGCACTATTGCATAAGCAGAGCCGTGGCTGATTTGCAAATGATTTGCCACATTATCCAGTGTCACTCGTCTATTCCATAGAGCATAAGTTCATGAGCACGTTCAATGTTGTCATCGTGGATGTGGACGGGCATCCAGCTGTTTTTTCATAACACTCGTGCGATCTTCTTTGAACTTTTGTGCCCATTCAAACACACTTCGTGACAAAACACTTTCTCCATAATGTGCATTAAATCTTTGATAAATATAGGCATCAAACATAACCTCCGACCACAAGAAACGAATCACAGCATCCTGCACTGTTTTCCTGCAAATCACCATTGCAAAGCGCCATTACTCGCGCAACGGTCACAAACGAATTGACGTAACACAAAGAAACCTGCGCAGCAGCACTGAACAGATATTGACGTCATACGAAGAGTGCAGATGGATCAATACGGTCGACAGAAGTTTTAACTATCTGGAGTGCGGATAAATTTTTACTGAGAGTCGTATAGGAATCTATAATCTGTAAGTACACCTTTGGCTGAATGGAAATTTCTCTTACATATAGTCAAAAATGCTGAAACTGTGTATTGAATTGGAAAGTGATAAAAAATAAGTGAAGTTTCGAGGTTGCATGTGATTGCATGAGTACACAGGACGTTTTTAGCGAATAAAAAATAATTTTGAAAGACACGAGACTTATCTTGTATTTTATGCACTCTCTGTGTCCGAATTTCCAGAAGCTCTCTATCTTATGAAGTGTTTTAGATTAGCCGGAAAATTTTGTACGTACGTACAAGAAGTATACGATCTAAGTGGAATATTCCATTATTCTCTTGATACAACAGAAACGAAATTTACAGAACTTCTCAGAAAGTTGGTTTATTATTACCAAATTAATAGAATTAATACACGTTTATCATCTTTACATACCTAAGTCGTGGAGGTTTATCGTGCGTAAAAAATTAGTGTCGTTTCAAAGTTACATTTCGTACATTTTAAGCCTATAATTTGTAACGTACAAAACAATGTAAATTTGAGCTGTTTCTTATCTCCACAATAAGAAAATCCAACTTTACGTTTTTTACACAATGATATTTATGGAACAGTAATATCATATTATTGCATCGCTTGGAGAATGAAGTCAAGGTACGATGTGACCCTAGTGTAAACGCTGGGATACCCAGCTGTGCCGCACTTATAAGCATAAGACACAATACCTATTAAATACGAGGTTAATTCATGTTGTATCAGCAGTGGTCCGCCGCGGTCAGCCTGAAAGGATCGTTAAATTTTTAATCAAAGATACTGAAATATATCGATCGAATTGTATTGAAATTATACTTATATACAGTAATAATCTTCTATTGATTTGTGTATTGAAATACTCCAATTTATAACGTACATGTTATATGTATTTTGAGCAAAACTAAGATTAGAAGGAAATTAGATTAAATACCATAACGAGGTGTGAGAAGTGGGCAAAACTATTAAATTGTGTTTATCTATTATTTTTAATGTTTAAGACGTCGATTTGATGTTAATTCGAATCGACGTGTCTTCAGATACCGTATAGTTTGTAGTAACTCTGTAACTTAATTACCGTACAAGAATCCTCTCCACCCTGAGCATGTTCGGCGCATATTATACCATCAGTGATATCAGGTGCATTAGGAAATTTGGAATAAGCTATTTTGCATTCGGCGTTCTTAATCACTGGCATTTGTACTTCCATTAATGCATTACGTCGTGGTCGTCCTACGAAGAAAATAAGAAAGATATTTAAGACTGGAACTATTTAATTTTATTATAAAATTGATATCACTTACTATATCTTAATGCTCCCCATCCAGCAACAAGGGGGTTATAGCCGACGAAGTTGCTCTTTCGTAGGGGCTCTTTCGTACAAATGGGATATACGTACCCTGAAAAATAAAAAAATAAATGAAAATGCAGGAAACGAATGACCAAAAGTATGAGAAAGAATTATACACGCTTTATGACACAATATATGTGTACAGTAAGAAATTTCAGGATATGATACTTCAGTAATACTCAATAGCATATATATATATATATATATTTGAGGACTTACTCGAAAATGGCACCTCCTCCACCAATCTAAGAATGACAATATTATGATTGTGTATGTTTTCTATTCCATCCATATGTGCACAATGTGCTGCGGTCAAAACATGCCTAGCCGATATCAGGGAACCTCCGCACTTCCATAGTGGTTTGTCTGGGTTTCGGGGATTACGAAAACCTAATGCAGCGATCCATGGCCAAGCGCCTAAAATGCAATAGTCATAGTTGTGAATATACATAATTTTTTCTCACATAACGGGTAACAACGATTATTACCTATTCGATATTCGATCATACAGCAGACGATAAGTACATACGTACAAATACTCTGAAATAGAGATTTGATAAAGACAGAAATTAAATTTTTATTCCAGTGGAATACAAATTATTAAATAATTCTATATAATTTCTATTTGAACTATACTGAACTATAAAGTTCAAACGTGTAATTTCTGCCCTAACAGTTTTTGATCTCTATCCATATTATTACTCCTATATCAATTTTTTATTTCAAGCAAAAAGATACTCTTCCTAACATGAAGTAAAAGAAAGAAATAATTCAAGTTAATAAGTAAAGTTACTACCGATAAAATCATAGCATTATTATTTAGTCTAATTGAAATGTACATTGATGTGCTGTTTAATGCCTTTAAAGTTCATTCTTTGCAGTAAATGGCTTATTATTAATCGGAAAGAAAGACATAAAACGTACCAAGTTCAGCTGGTTTACCATCGACCACCCTGGTATGAGAGACGTTGCTAAAACCACAGTATGGTGGTCGCAAAGCCTTATACTTATACACAGTTTTTATTAAAATTTCTCTCTTCTCTTTGTTTGGATCGTTCGGACAGCAAACGATCGTAACATTGCCCTGGTATCTGCACACTGATCGTCTATAAAAATCGGTGGCTGTACGGTACTGTATCTGCCATATTTCTTGCAGAGGTTTACATTTTCTGTAGTCAAGGCACCTGCCTTCTTGATTGTCCGGTGTGGTACATTCTGGATCAAACAATTTTAAAACATTTATACAGTTCAAAGATGCGTAAGAAAGCGACACCGATTACTCAACTTTCGAAGTAAAAAGCCGATCAAGTCCACCGGATTGCCCTACAGACACGTATTAATCCGTAAGAGTGAGTCATCATGTTGATAATAATTATCTAAAGAAACTTTTCACGTGAAAATATAAAATTTTAATTGATTAGATATTGTGTTAGCCATACTTAAGAAAGAAAATGAAAATGAATGAAATGAAAGAAAAGGACTACCTTCAACCTCATTTTTTAAATAAACACTTTGTCAGTTTTTCGGTAAATAAATTCTTAGGAATTCAGGACAGTTTTTAGTGAATCATTTTGTTTCGACCGTTCGCGGAGAGACGCGATCGCGAGATAGCACGTCAACGAGAGTTGTAAGTTCCCATTACGATTAAATAATCGACGCCACGAACTGATCGATCCCCTTATTTCGATTATGATAATAAGGGTAGTTCAATGAAATTCCACAGAATTAACACAAATAAATTAATGTTTATTTCAACAACTTATTAACTAGAAAGATATAAATGGAACAAAAAAAATGTAACTGCGTTTTGGTTGATAAGTAATGCGCGACATACCACATGTGTTGACGGTTCGACTTCTCGAAAAGTTCTGAACGCCTTTCGATTTTTTTCGTTTTTTCTGGAAGGCGACCCCCACTACGTTCGGATCACGCCACATTCTTTTACAGCGAGGTAAAATACGGGCCACGAGTCGACGTTTCTGGAAGTCGCCCTGCTTAATGAACCATGCGCTTGCCACTACAATGTTTGTTTGCCGGGCAGACGCGACGATCCGTCTGCGACATTATAGTGCCGCGATCGATAGTTAAGAATATGACCTATGGTAAGCCGCATGGCGTAACATTCTCCCCCCGTTGAGAGGGTACCGATCAAACTAGCGAGGTGTGGTTGAGGTTCCCATCTTATTTCGTCTCGATGGCTAGTTGTTCGGGTTTCTCGAGATCGGGTTGAATTGGCAGTGGGACAAGCCTTTTGACGCCCCGATCCAAAATGCTCTTTGCCGTCTGAACTGTAGCTGTCCGGATGACACCATCGGCGCCTGGATGAACCTTGATAACTCGGCCCAGAAGCCAATGCATGGAGGGAACGTTGTCCTCTCTGAGGATGACGATTGTGCCCTTTTGGATGCTGTGTCCACCCTTGCTCCATTTATTGCGGTTGGTTAGCTCGTTCAAATACTCCTTATGCCAGCGGTTCCAAAAATGTTGTTTAAGCTGTTGGATATGCTGCCATTTGGAGAGTCGGTTCGATGGAATGTCTCTGAAATCTCGATCACGTAAGCACATTAATGAATCGCCAATGAGGAAATGTCCGGGAGTGAGGGCTAGGAGATCATTTGGATCGGTGGAGATAGGAGTTAGCGGGCGGGAATTGAGGACTGCTTCTATTTCTATGATAAGAGTATTACGGTGTTAAGCTCATATGTTTCTGTTTCTCCACTCGCGCTGCGCCATAATATCCTTTGATATTTCCGATCCTCTGGTCGTACGAGGAATTGCCGATACATTTTCTCGATGTCGCCAGTGAGTACGTACTGATGAGCGCGGAATCTAATTAATATACAAAATAAATTGTGAATTGATTCGAGAATTTAGGATTTCCCCATTTTCATGATTATCGTGATTTTTGTATAAATATATTTTTTAAGATACTAATAATTAGGTACTTATAAATTAGTATTATCAATTATTTTGCATTTATAATTCCGCCTCTAGTATAAGTGTTAATTGAAAACTAACTTTATGTTTCAAAAAGTACTAGCAAAGTCGTTGAGTAACAAGCCACTGATGCTAACACAAATAGCATTGTCGTAATTAAATATTTCTAAATATTCATTTTTCATTTTGAACCTGTAGAAACAATTTATTATATATACTATTAGCTAAGTAATTGCATATTTAATTAAGTCGAAATATAAAACTTAGTTATTTTAATAATTTAAAAAATAAAAAACTGACAAACATTTCAATTTAATTTATGGTTGGAACAAAAGACAGTTATTCTTCATTAATTGAAATATTGCAATGCAGAGTACTTTCCAAAATACGCCGAGAGTATTCCTGATGGTGAAACGAGCGTTGCTTCATCGAACGCAGCTAAAGAAAACAACATCTATGTAGTTGGTGGTACGATGCCTGAAATAGAGGGCGCTAAATTGTACAATACCTGTACTATTTGGGGTCCCGATGGAACTTTGATAGCAAAACACCGAAAGGTAAGTAATATATTCCTTTATGGCTTTGAATTTGAAAATATTGGGGTGAAGAAAGTGACTCTATCTAGGAATAATTTAGGAATATACATATGTACATACGTATACTATAACCAATTCTATAATTTACGGTTTATAAAATACGTTATGATACGGGAAACGCCCATTTTTGTTGTAATGTGTTTGTTGTTGTATAAATTTTTCACATACTTAAAATATTATTATACTTATTTTTTCTCCTTTTTAAACATTATTAAATGATAAGATTTTTTAATAAAAGAAAGTGATAAAAACGCTGTCAGTTATTAAATAAAAAATAATTAAAGTTTAGGAGTTGGTAACTTTGATATTAAATTACAAAAGTTGCAGCAATAGAATTAGCGACCACATTTTTATGTTATTAGGTACATCTATTCGACATCGACATTCCTAATAAGATTACTTTTCGAGAGAGTGATTCACTCAGTCCTGGTAACTCCCTAACGACGTTCGATGTGAAGGGCTGCAAAATAGGTATTGGCATTTGCTATGATATTAGATTCGAGGAAATGGCACGCATTTATCGGAACAAAGGTACAGTAACTTAATCGATCAATACTTAACTAGCAAAAAATTAAATATCTTTCTTAAATATATTCTATATAAAATTAATATAATCTGTAACTCTGTATAAAAAGAAGCTTAATTTAAAAAAACCAGTATATTTGCTGAAAATGAAACAAATAAAAGAATTAAAAGCACAATAAGAGGACTGTCCTCGCATATTCAGAAATGATGGAATGTGAACCGTGCAACTACGAAGTTAATTGGTATTCGGTGGCTTCATATTTCCTGCTTCTCTGGGTTAGGTTGCCAAATGCTGATATATCCAGCGGCATTCAATATGACCACTGGACCACTGCACTGGTCATTACTTCAGCGTTTCAGAGCGAATGATAATCAATTATACGTTGCCTGCATATCACCGGCTCGTGTTCCTTAAGCAAGTTACGTCGCATGGGGACATACACAGTTGACCAATCCCTGGGGAAAGATTCTTTACGATTTGGAAACTCAAGAGAATATGGCAGTCACCGATATCGGTAATTTACAGCTTAAAATTAAAAGCGAGAGATCCATGATGTAATTAATTTTTAGTCTCGTTAATTTATCGATTTAGCCATCTTCCTCTGTATTTGTTGAATTTATTAGTAAGCATTACTTATTACTTCGTATGTTTCTTTTTTCTATCAGATCTAAAAGTTGTTGAGGAAGTAAGGGCTCAGATACCTACATTTTCTCAGAGACGTACAGATTTGTACGACACTGTCTGTAAGAAGGAGTAACTCTACACTAAAACAGAAAATGTTTTTTTATAATATTTCTACTACGATATCCTTTTTTTGTGAATTATTACTAATTTCTTATCATTTGTACTAAATGAATGACTCAATTAAGAAAACCAAAACGTTATAAATAATAATCTGTATATCTTGTGTATCAACATGTAATTGGATATTATAATAATATAGGAATGCTATAATAATATAGGATAATAATATAGGAGAATAGTAATATAGAAAAAAACTACATGCTTTTAAACACCTTTAATATCGATCACATAAATTGTTATAATTCACAATGATTACGCATACATAAAAGACCCCTTGATAGTAAAATTTACGATCAAAAGGCAATTACGTATCGTTTAACAACATTTAATTTATAACACCTTTTAAACATTTAGACAGATTAACACATAACACTTCTTATATATAAACATCAATTCGAAGTTATCAGCTTGGAGAAATTGGTCGATTAATACCTGTAGATTGTCTGTCTCGATGAAAGACTTAAAGAGAGCAAAAACATGATAATGCCGCTAATATAATATTCCTTCTTTCTTGTATCTGTCTGCCTCTCAGGTCGTTTTACTAATTACAATAAGTAATTTCGCCTTCTTTGCGCTCTCTTTTAACGCATTCGAGACCGAAAGAAATTCATATCAGTCAGTAGGCAAGGGTATAGTATACATATTTTATATATAACTTATGTAGTAATGTATATATCATGTTAATTTCATATTTTTTTCAATATAGAATTATTATATATATATATGACTGTACATAATACATTATAGAATAACATAGTATATAATTTTATATTTTAAAAATATGAGGCATACTATTTAAGATTGTCATCGATTTAAAATCAAAGTATGAAAAGGATACCCTGGAGAGAGTAAAACACAGAATCATTCTAACTAAACATTCAGATCGTACCGACACCTAGGTATCGTCTTACAATTAAATCTCGGTCTCGAATGGATTAAAATGAAATACATACTTGCAGCTTCAACATCTTCAATATCGAGAAGATTCAAACTTTACAAATAAATGTAAATTGCGATGTAAAACAACGCGATGTAAAAAGGGAAAAAGGAGGAAAGAAGGAACAGGGAAGCAAAGAGAAGAAACGAATTTTTCATTTTCTCTTGCCAGGAATATAAGATGCTAAGTAATCTTCCTAAGTAATCTCCTCCAGCTTTTTCTAGTTTGATCAATAATTATTAGTACATGTTAGGAAAACAAATAGAATTTTTGTTCTCAAGCGAGGTATAATCTAAATTTTGTATGTACACAAAAATGTTAAATATCTGTAATAAACATGGTATAATCAATTTTTTTACATAAAATTATATTGTATAGGCTATTGTTATTTAAACATTTTAAATTGGATGAAGAAAAAAAATGACGCAAATAAAACGTAGGACATTTTAATTAAAGAGACTAATATAGAGATTTATCTACTTAACTGTGATTAAATCATCTCCACTTAACGCTCTACCTCTTCTATTAATTATGCTTCGTTAAACTATGATTACAGAGGATGGGTTTTTTGATAAAATGACATTCTGACAAATATATATAGATCGATATATATAGATATAGATAGACAAATATATAGATTCTTACAACAGTAGTTATGAATGAACAGTAGTTATTGTATCAATTCCGTTCTTCAGAAGCTTCATTTGTGAAAAGACAATTCGCCAGAATATGGATTCACTGTAGTTATAGCTATAGGATTTCAATCTAGTTGACAGACTTGCTTTACGTAGAGAATATCTGTCTCTTGTTCTACCTTATCGCGATTCTCTCCTCATCTTATACGCTTTGTCGAGCAAAGTAATATTGGCATATATCTCGGCTCTGGTTACAATCATTAGTTTCCGCCTAAACGGTTAGAATCACATAGCTCGCGCTCTACTCTCGTTTATTCAACATTCAGGCCATATGGTCGCATGCGACGAGTTTTATGTTAATTCCGACCGATTACAATACCTTTCTTTCGTTTACAAGGAACGACGAGACTGGCAGTTGCGTGATTTCCAATGCAAAAGCCGCGATATCTGCACGATAACCTAACCTCAACCGATTTTGTTGTACTATTCTTACGTGGACTTCGTTTGTACCACTTTCGTAACAAAAATAGAATACGTAGAACACAGCATTCCGTTATGCGATATTGTCGATTCCTAACATCCGAAAAATCAGAGATAATTATTTCCCTACAGTTGTACATTTGTGTGAAAAATTACGAACGTAAAGTTGTTTGGTGCATGCACAGTCCTCCCCTCCGCTGCATTTGCGTGGACATGCTAGAAAGATTCACTTTTCCACGGTGAAACTGTATGTATTATAATTTCATTTTTACAAAGGTCGAACATCCTACTATGCATAAATTTAATATTAATATAAGCAGGTTTCGTGTTAAGTATTACATCTGACGTATAAGCACACGTGTGTACGAGCCTTGGTTTTAAATGTCTTATAGTAGACACCGAAAAGATTATTCAGTTGGATATCTGACTCAATATCAATATTTTACTAGGAGATAACATGTTAAGAACACGTTGGTGGATGGCATGGGAGATGATGAATGAAGACATACTTCTGTGAGATACATAAAATAGTAGTCAGAACGTATTTTGGCGCTTGGGGACAGCAACAGCTTTTTTTTTTTTTTATTTATTTGTTGGAATTACAATCAATTCTCGCGTTGAGAATTTTCAGTAATTTTTCTGGCGTGGCGCAGTGACATGGCTGTTTATTTACAATAAGTTAATACTTATTATAGATAGGTATAATTTATAAGTATTATAAGTAAGTGCATTAGCTTAATTTGGATAATTAAATGAATCTAACGTTTAGGTCTAGCGGGTAGTGCCTCTTCAGCCTGCGAATCTGGTCCGTCGTATCGAGTAGTCCAGTGATTAGGGGGTTTCGGTGTTTCTTGACTCTTTTGCTATATCTGTCGCTATATTTTGCTATTTCCTCTTTGACTGTAGGTATCTTGAGGTCGCGATGGATGGTTTCGTTGGTAACATACCAAGGTGCGTCTATTAAGGCTCTTAGCGTTTTCGATTGGAATCGTTGTAGTATTTCGATGTTGGAGTTACTTGCTGTTCCCCATCGCTTCCTATATCCCTATATTCCGTACTTGCTTCGCTTGGTACTTTTATAATTTTCGCAGTTACAATAAAAAATTTAATTCTTAACAGATTAAAGATTTAACCTCTTGCTTTATAGTGTACAATAATTTTTTTTTTTTTTTTTTTTTGTATAGGTTATGTGATCCATAGTTTGAGTAAGCAGTACACACACACACACACACACACACACACACACACACACACACACACACACACACACACACACACACACACACACACACACACACACACACACACACACACACACACACACACACACACACACACACACACACACACACACACACACACATATTTACGTGACAAGCTTTCATTTCAATCTATATTTAAGATTAATATTTTATCAGTTTCTGTTCGTAACAACATCGAAGTAGTCAATAAGTTTGAGGAGTATAATTAAGGAAGCTATGAAGCAAGAGGTTAAGAACAAATTCTGAAAGAGGTTATGTACAACTCAGTAGTACTGCTTTACATTACTTTGCGAATTACTTTTCAAGCATAAAAATAGTTTAACAGCCACTTATAGTTACTTCCTTACCATTACATTCATTAAATTCGTTTGATTTTGTAAACTAAATAACCACGCTGACCAGCCTCTTATTTAAAATAGAATTATTTTGTCATATATCCAACAGTTTACTTTCTCTTCGTAAATATTATTAATAATTTTATCAATTTCGTATACTTCCATCCTTCGTATAAGTGACAATAAATCAGAAGAGCTTCATAGCAATATTGAACAACATACAGTCAACTACAGCACCATTAGATACATCCACCATACAGTCAACTACAACACCATTAGATAACAGCAATACAATAGATTATTATTTTCTACGTGTCATTGATTCATCATCATCATTTTCCATTTTTTTAGCATATGTAAAAACGTATCTGACGTAATCTTACCTCGCTCTTTGAGTACAAAAATCCATTCAAATGAAACAAAGGGAAAAGAAATAAGAAAACAAACACTCACATACGAATCTTCATTACATAACTGTATGTACTCCTCG
This sequence comes from Bombus huntii, assembly GCF_024542735.1. Classification (NCBI taxonomy): domain Eukaryota; kingdom Metazoa; phylum Arthropoda; class Insecta; order Hymenoptera; family Apidae; genus Bombus; species Bombus huntii. The sequence goes on from NW_026099406.1 coordinate 68,506, forward strand.
AGGTATAATTACTCAGACACGTTACAGCGTACCTTCTTCGTTCCCTGATGGCTGATGTTGATCGTTGACGTTTATAGTGAAAGAATTTCGTCAACGGCGCCATCTGGATCCCTGTTGAAAAATTAAACTAGCCGCAACAGCACCATTAAGCTCATCACCCAGAGTAGCTTTTGTTGCTGAGTCGTGGAGGAATTATTATCATCAACGACATAAACTTTACCAGTTCCGGTAACGTTCTTCAGGTGATCCAGACATTCGAAATCACAACATTCTTTTCCAAGGCGAAATTTTCTGCATGGCTGTAGTAAAAAGAAATCGATCAATTGTACAGATCAATCGTCACTCGACTGCTCGAGAATTCAGGTCATCCAGAGAATAGAATAGAGACGTGGAAAAATGTAGTGCGATCATCGCAGTGGGAGGAAATAGGGGGATAGGGACCAAATGAATGAACGAGATGTTAAGGACAACTGACGATAAGTTCTTCTTTTGTCGGGAATTGCATGTTTGTGAATGGTTTGTGGGTGGTTAGGTGGAGAGAATTGAAGAGTTTGGAGGTGACTGGAAGAGTGTTTTGGGCAAGGTAGATTGCAGAATGGTTGCGGTAGCATTGTGTTAATTATGGGTTTGTACATGTAATCTTTGTATGTATCACTACATACAACCTAACGTATATTTTTAATAATACATCAGAGTTTTAGTTATTTCATAGCTATGAATTTTATACTCTATAATCTTGACGTTTTATTTCACAGAAGCGTTTGAATATCCATAAAAATTAAATGAACCAATGTATTCATTATCTTATAGAGAAGATATATTATTTTTAATTATGTTCCAATTATTTATCATGATCCTGATTTCCTTATTCTGAAAATTTGAAAGGAAGTTTTGTAGTTTGATACTTTCAGCGACAAAGGGTCAATATTGCTTTAGTATATTTCGTCACATATACATGTATATCTATATGAATTGAGGACTGCTTCTATTTCTATGATAAGAGTATTACGGTGTTAAGCTCATATGTTTCTGTTTCTCCACTCGCGCTGCGCCATAATATCCTTTGATATTTCCGATCCTCTGGTCGTACGAGGAATTGCCGATACATTTTCTCGATGTCGCCAGTGAGTACGTACTGATGAGCGCGGAATCTAATTAATATACAAAATAAATTGTGAATTGATTCGAGAATATAGGATTTCCCCATTTTCATGATTATCGTGATTTTTGTATAAATATATTTTTTAAGATACTAATAATTAGGTACTTATAAATTAGTATTATCAATTATTTTGCATTTATAATTCCGCCTCTAGTATAAGTGTTAATTGAAAACTAACTTTATGTTTCAAAAAGTACTAGCAAAGTCGTTGAGTAACAAGCCACTGATGCTAACACAAATAGCATTGTCGTAATTAAATATTTCTAAATATTCATTTTTCATTTTGAACCTGTAGAAACAATTTATTATATATACTATTAGCTAAGTAATTGCATATTTAATTAAGTCGAAATATAAAACTTAGTTATTTTAATAATTTAAAAAATAAAAAACTGACAAACATTTCAATTTAATTTATGGTTGGAACAAAAGACAGTTATTCTTCATTAATTGAAATATTGCAATGCAGAGTACTTTCCAAAATACGCCGAGAGTATTCCTGATGGTGAAACGAGCGTTGCTTCATCGAACGCAGCTAAAGAAAACAACATCTATGTAGTTGGTGGTACGATGCCTGAAATAGAGGGCGCTAAATTGTACAATACCTGTACTATTTGGGGTCCCGATGGAACTTTGATAGCAAAACACCGAAAGGTAAGTAATATATTCCTTTATGGCTTTGAATTTGAAAATATTGGGGTGAAGAAAGTGACTCTATCTAGGAATAATTTAGGAATATACATATGTACATACGTATACTATAACCAATTCTATAATTTACGGTTTATAAAATACGTTATGATACGGGAAACGCCCATTTTTGTTGTAATGTGTTTGTTGTTGTATAAATTTTTCACATACTTAAAATATTATTATACTTATTTTTTCTCCTTTTTAAACATTATTAAATGATAAGATTTTTTAACAAAAGAAAGTGATAAAAACGCTGTCAGTTATTAAATAAAAAATAATTAAAGTTTAGGAGTTGGTAACTTTGATATTAAATTACAAAAGTTGCAGCAATAGAATTAGCGACCACATTTTTATGTTATTAGGTACATCTATTCGACATCGACATTCCTAATAAGATTACTTTTCGAGAGAGTGATTCACTCAGTCCTGGTAACTCCCTAACGACGTTCGATGTGAAGGGCTGCAAAATAGGTATTGGCATTTGCTATGATATTAGATTCGAGGAAATGGCACGCATTTATCGGAACAAAGGTACAGTAACTTAATCGATCAATACTTAACTAGCAAAAAATTAAATATCTTTCTTAAATATATTCTATATAAAATTAATATAATCTGTAACTCTGTATAAAAAGAAGCTTAATTTAAAAAAACCAGTATATTTGCTGAAAATGAAACAAATAAAAGAATTAAAAGCACAATAAGAGGACTGTCCTCGCATATTCAGAAATGATGGAATGTGAACCGTGCAACTACGAAGTTAATTGGTATTCGGTGGCTTCATATTTCCTGCTTCTCTGGGTTAGGTTGCCAAATGCTGATATATCCAGCGGCATTCAATATGACCACTGGACCACTGCACTGGTCATTACTTCAGCGTTTCAGAGCGAATGATAATCAATTATACGTTGCCTGCATATCACCGGCTCGTGTTCCTTAAGCAAGTTACGTCGCATGGGGACATACACAGTTGACCAATCCCTGGGGAAAGATTCTTTACGATTTGGAAACTCAAGAGAATATGGCAGTCACCGATATCGGTAATTTACAGCTTAAAATTAAAAGCGAGAGATCCATGATGTAATTAATTTTTAGTCTCGTTAATTTATCGATTTAGCCATCTTCCTCTGTATTTGTTGAATTTATTAGTAAGCATTACTTATTACTTCGTATGTTTCTTTTTTCTATCAGATCTAAAAGTTGTTGAGGAAGTAAGACAAGACGAAATTTTTTGCATGTCTGTAGTAAAAAGAAATCGAATCTGGTCCGTCGTATCGAGTAGTCCAGTGATTAGGGGGTTTCGGTGTTTGTTGACTCTTTTGCTATATCTGTCGCTATATTTTGCTATTTCCTCTTTGACTGTAGGTATCTTGAGGTCGCGATGGATGGTTTCGTTGGTAACATACCAAGGTGCGTCTATTAAGGCTCTTAGCGTTTTCGATTGGAATCGTTGTAGTATTTCGATGTTGGAGTTACTTGGACAGCAACAGCTGGTGATACTGTCATACACCTCCATTTATAAACTTTCGAAAATCGATGTGACCTTCAAACTTTAGTGTATTCTGTTTCACAGCACAAAATGTTTCCGAAACGTACGTTTATTGTTACAATAAACTTGACTAGTGGCTCTGAAATACTATCCTTGAAAAAACAATGGGGAAATTGGAGCAACAGCAGAAGGAAATAAACAAAGACCTTGTTGGTTCGTAAAAATAAAATATGCTACAGGAAAAACTTTTTCCAACGGATTGAGATGCGACAAGCTTTAAAAGCTATGACGCGAATCGAGCGTTTGTCTACAAGAGCGCATTTTCGGTGGATATATATGTCGGAATGACATTGGGGATAGGGTTGTCGGTGTTTGAGGAGTCTTCATTGAAGGTAGCCATCGTTGCGGTGTAACGAAGATACGATTTATTGACACAGGTATGAATAACACAGGTTTGACAATCTACCACGGCGGTGAGACGTCCGCGACACTAGTGACAATGGTCTCCGGTTCGATAACGAATCCGCGGCCAACGGGATGACAGATGGGCGTTCTCGCTGAATCTAAGTCTGATTCGTAAAAATAATTGCTGAGCGTAAAGACGTTACTCTTTGGTCGACGGGAGCGCGTAAAAGAATGCCCGTCCCGTCCCGATGATGCCACAGAGGAAAACTATAATGGGGTGTGTCTAAGGACACGAGATCATCGGATTCGTCGAGGAAAGCCTTCGTTTAGGAAGTAAGGGAAATTGACGTTGCTGCTAATTGGTCAATCTCCATATCGGTGGTTAGAAAAAGATGGTAGCCGCCCTCGAGGGAAAGTTGCTAGTGGGAGACGTCGCTCGTTGAAAAATATGTCTCCCCTATCTTCCCGTAGTTGGGACAAAGACTGTTTGTCTGTTTGAAGGACTTTAGTTAACTAAACCTTAAGATTTATAACGGGCCCTCGGGCTAGCCGAACATGTACTGCGGAGACGCATCGACATCTGGCAATCATCTTACTCGAAGAATAGGGTCTGCGTGTGGCGAGCCACGGGACAGAAACCGTGGGAATGTTTACTGTCGCGTGTCGCCACGAATATTTCTTTTAAGGAGAGCTATAGAATTACTCCATACCTTTGTTAGGCAAAGCGTTCATCCCTTGACCGCGGCTACGTTGGGCGACAGACTGTCACCTCGAGCCAAAGCTCACCGTCACTAATCTCGAACAATTACAATCGGATTGAATAACTACAATAGTTTAGTTACAGTTATAGTAGACTTTAGATTGCAATGTTGCGGGGCTATCCAAAGGTTCCGGTGTCCTTTCATCTCCGACATATAGATATACATGTATATGTGACGAAATATACTAAAGCAATATTGACCCTTTGTCGCTGAAAGTATCAAACTACAAAACTTCCTTTCAAATTTTCAGAATAAGGAAATCAGGATCATGATAAATAATTGGAACATAATTAAAAATAATATATCTTCTCTATAAGATAATGAATACATTGGTTCATTTAATTTTTATGGATATTCAAACGCTTCTGTGAAATAAAACGTCAAGATTATAGAGTATAAAATTCATAGCTATGAAATAACTAAAACTCTGATGTATTATTAAAAATATACGTTAGGTTGTATGTAGTGATACATACAAAGATTACATGTACAAACCCATAATTAACACAATGCTACCGCAACCATTCTGCAATCTACCTTGCCCAAAACACTCTTCCAGTCACCTCCAAACTCTTCAATTCTCTCCACCTAACCACCCACAAACCATTCACAAACATGCAATTCCCGACAAAAGAAGAACTTATCGTCAGTTGTCCTTAACATCTCGTTCATTCATTTGGTCCCTATCCCCCTATTTCCTCCCACTGCGATGATCGCACTACATTTTTCCACGTCTCTATTCTATTCTCTGGATGATCTGAATTCTCGAGCAGTCGAGTGACGATTGATCTGTACAATTGATCGATTTCTTTTTACTACAGCCATGCAGAAAATTTCGCCTTGGAAAAGAATGTTGTGATTTCGAATGTCTGGATCACCTGAAGAACGTTACCAGAACTGGTATAGTTTATGTCGTTGATGATAAGAATTCCTCCACGACTCAGCAACAAGAGCTACTCTGGGTGATGAGCTTAATGGTGCTGTTGCGGCTATTTTAATTTTTCAACAAGGATCCAGATGGCGCCGTTGACGAAATTCTTTCACTATAAACGTCAACGATCAACATCAGCCATCAGGGAACGAAAAAGGTACGCTGTAACGTGTCTGAGTAATTATACCTCGAGGAGTACATACAGTTATGTAATGAAGATTCATATGTGAGTGTTTGTTTTCTTATTTCTTTTCCCTTTGTTTCATTTGAATGGATTTTTTTACTCAAAGAGCGAGGTAAGATTACGTCAGATACGTTTTTACATATGCTAAAAAAATGGAAAATGATGATGATGAATCAATGACACGTAGAAAATTATAATCTATTGTATTGCTGTTATCTAATGGTGTTGTAGTTGACTGTATGGTGGATGTATCTAATGGTGTTGTAGTTGACTGTATGTTGTTCAATATTGCTATGAAACTCTTCTGATTCATTGTCACTTATACGAAGGATGGAAGTATGCGAATTGGGAGAAGTCAGGTTGAGAGATGCAAGATTTATACGCTCGTTCTGTCAGTTATCCCAGTGTCTGTTACGCGATAGAAAATGAACGAACTGAATAATAAATGCATTATCGGCATGAAGATTGCTTGATGTAGGCCACCGCTTTTTTTCTATCCTTCCGATACCATTTTTCTTTTTTTTCTTTTTTTGCGAAACACTTTGCTAGTCGTGAGAAGCAGCAATTCCCTTCTGCGAATCAATTACGGTTCACGAGAAATTGTATTATAGCCTGGAACGTATTCAAATTATCTTCAATTATTCTCGGCTGTTTCCATTTCCATTCGTCTCTTACGTAAGTACTCGTTTGATGTACGTACATAGTGAGACAATAATCGTTAACACCTTTAATGTCTTCAGTATTATAGAATAAGACGCGAAAATACGTTGAAACCTGACTTTTAGATTCGCGAGACTCTATAAGGCTTCGAAAGTCTCTTGTTTCAGGCCGAATAAAAAATTGTAGATGAAGAATTACATTGCGAGGTCTGTTAAGGAAAATTTTAAATCGTATCGTTGTAATAGGATTATTTCAGAGAGGGAAATTACGTGTTGCGTGCGAAGCCACGAGCTTTCTTTCAGGCTAATATACATAATTGTCCTATCGAACTTTCCATCTAAACCGTTGCGCTCACACGTGGATTTTGCATTTCAATTTTCTTACTTACAGTCCAGTCCAGTGAGACCAAGTTAAATTTTTCAGCCCTCCGAGGTAGAATATGTTTTATAGAGAGACGTACAACGCCATGAAGGGGAGACAGATCAATAAATTGGGTTATCTTTAAATTACTGACAATCATTTCATCGACGCGGTTTCACCGACACCGAGTCCCCCGGCAACGTCTGTCAAAGCTTATTTACCGATACACTGAAATCAACCACAATCATTTTACCGACCTCTTCCTTTGCTGACAGTTATTATACTCGCTGTCATATGTTATCGTTGATTATACATCTTTATTTACAAATTCGTTCCTGTGTATAACGAAACAAAGGAAGAAACGAAAATGATACGTTTCATGACGCATTGTTAAATTATTAATTAACGAGAGTTACATATCTACATGAATGCTTTGAAATGTCAGTTATAATTCATGAAAATGGATACAAGCCATTTTACTATACATAAATAGAATTATAAAGACATGTTACGTACTAATGCTTTTACGAAATATATTTCTGTATACGTTTGACGTTTCTGTATTATTCCTTATGTGCTTTCTGCTCTTGTGTTTAGCTCGTCGGAAGTAAAAATACGTTAAGCGAATCAGCTAATCTATTCGAGCGTTTCAACGGCTCAGTCTTCTCTTATGCAACTACCAAAAGAGAAGATAAGTCTTTGGTTATACAACATTTCATAACGTCCAAAGTAACGGGGTACTAATTAGTTGCAACTTTAAGACAGACCAGATATCAGTCATCGTCCGTAAATACATTTATTACGATCGTTTAAAGTTTAAAGAAACACCGTTATAAAGTCGTAATACGAGACAAAGCGAAGAGAAAGTAAACTGTTGGATATATGACAAAATAATTCTATTTTAAATAAGAGACTGGTCAGCGTGGTTATTTTGTTTACAAAATCAAACGAATTTAATGAATGTAATGGTAAGGAAGTAACTATAAGTGGCTGTTAAACTATTTTTATGCTTGAAAAGTAATTCGCAAAGTAATGTAAAGCAGTACTACTGAGTTGTACATAACCTCTTTCAGAATTTGTTCTTAACCTCTTGCTTCATAACTTCCTTAATTATACTCTTCAAACTTATTGACTACTTCGATGTTGTTACGAACAGAAACTGATAAAATATTAATCTTAAATATATATATATATATATATATATATATATATATATATATATATATATATATATATATATATATATATATGTACTACTCACTCAAACTATGGATCACATAACCTATACAAAAAAAAAAAAAAAAAAAAAAATTATTGTACACTATAAAGCAAGAGGTTAAATCTTTAATCTGTTAAGAATTAAATTTTTTATTGTAACTGCGAAAATTATAAAAGTACCAAGCGAAGCAAGTACGGAATATATGCGGAATATGAATCGCTCAACTAACCAAAGAGCGGCTCAGTGACAAAATTAGTAAAGTAAAGACCACAAATATTACAACATTATATTCTACCACAAAATAATTCTCTATACAAAAAAGGTACACAACGAATCGATTTTTCACAACGATAAGAGTCAACAGAACCAATCAAGACCAGACGAGACTCTCATAAGACAACGATATCAGAGGGATCAAATCAGCGACTTCAATCTATGTTACAGAGTATAGTTATCAAGAAAAATTGCTCTTTTCATGAAAAGTATGGTAATGATACTCTTATAACACATTGTATATCTGGCAGTCGGATGTGCCCGTGGCCATCGGAAATGTAAAGACGACGCTTTTAGAAAGTGATAGCGCCATCGCGTATTAAAAACGCGTTAGAAGAAGGACGGTTTCGCTATCCAAGGCGAATCGAAAAGTGTGCGTGTTGCGAGAATCAGAGTTGATCGAGACGTCGAAGCATAGAGTCGTTAGAATTGAGTTGCGAGTGTTGTCGAGTGTTAGAGTTGCTAGTGAGAGAGAGAGAGAGAGAGAGAGAGAGAGAGAGAGTTACCAAATAGTTGTCAAGTTATTTGTTGTAAATACGAGCGTTGCATTTAGTTTTCCTGTTAATCAAACATCGTTTCTCTGTCTAACTAATATCTGTATTTTCAATCCATTATTAATATATTCCGATATTACAAGTGGGGGCTCGTCCGGGATTGAATAAGACAGAGAAACGATACGATTTAACGGAGCTATTTCTGCGGGAGTAGAAAAGAATAGAATAAAATGGCAAACGTTGAAGACGAACGATTGTCGGGTGAAGAGGATTTGACGCTGGAGGAGCTGAGGAGTAAGCTCGCACAGATGAATCTGCCTATATCCGGTGCGAGATCAGTGCTGGTTGCCAGGTTGAACAGAGCGTGCAAACCTGGTCGATCTACTCCTAAGGATTCGAAGCGTGGCGAAGAACCAACAAACCAGCGAGATCTAAGAAGCAAGCAGAGAGCCGAACGCAGTCAAGAGGGAGAGGAAGACCTCGAGAAGCTGAGGACGAAAGAGCTGAGAGCGCGTCTCGTTAGCTTGGGGTTGAAGGTAACGGGAAGAAAATCCGAACTACGCGCGCGGCTACAGGCGGCCCTAGAAGGAGACGATGTATCGTCGGAAGAAGAGAGCTCCGACGAAAGTGAAGGCGAGGACGATAAACAAGGCGCGCGAGAATACAGGAGAGGCACGCGAGCGGTGTATCAGGACCGCGATGAGTAGCAGCAGAAGGTATGCGTCGGTTCGATGTTGAGTCTTAAAGACGTGGAAGACTCATTAGAGAAATTCAGCGGGGATGATCTGCTGAGGGTAAATCAGTGGGTGGAAGACTTCGAGGAAATGGCAGAAGTGTGGGGTTGGTCAGACGCCCACATGGTGGCCTATGCTAAGAAATTACTCGCAGGCTCCGCTCAGGCCTTCGTACGACAAAAACGATGCGCGAAGTCCTGGGCAAAGCTAAAAAAGGCGTTGAGGAATGAGTTTGAAAATGTAGTAAGCGACCAACAGATACATGGCGAGTTATCCCATAGAAAGAAGAAAGCAGATGAGAGTCTGCAACAATATATGTATCACATGTGCGGGATTGCAAAACAAGGAAGGGTTGATACGCAATCCTTGATAGACTACATTATTCAAGGCATTCCCGACGAGGTCGCGAACAAGACTGTGCTATACGGAGCCAGGAATATCGAGCAATTAAAAGAGCGTTTCAGGCGCTACGAAGCGATAAAAAGAGATATGGAGATGAGGACGAAATTTGAGGAGCCGAAGAGTAACAGGGTAAAGCCGGTGGCGAAGCTGTCCGAAACCGAGAGGAACAAGGAACCCGGTCGATCTGGAGATGCGAGGAAGACGCGATGCTACAATTGCTTCAAATGTAGGGAGTACGGACACATCGCATCAAGTTGCGACAATTTGGGTGAGCCCTCAAAAAAAGTTTACAGCGTGTTTCGGTCGTTACAAACAAGGCGTGGTAAGGATGTTAAGATGGAAAATTTCAAATTGAGCGCGTTGATAGACACCGGTAGTGAGCTGACTCTAATGCGAGCAGATCAGCATGTGAAAATCGGAGCGCCCAGATTAAGTCGGGAAATCGTTGGATTTGGCGGTGTCGGTTCCGGAAGGAATTTTACGCTCGGGAAATTTTCCACGAACATTATTATAGACAATGAGTCGTACTGTATAACCATACACGTAGTTCCAGACACAGTGATGCAACATTCGCTTATTATTGGCGCAGACTTTTTGGACACTGTTGAAATAAGTATAAAAGGGGGAGAATCTTTTATTAGTAGAATAAAGGACGAAAATCCCGATGAGTGTCCGGAAGTCCTCAAGATAGATGTAGAGACACAGGCGAGTGAGATAGATTTGTCACACGTTAAGGACATGCAACATAGGCTAAAAAGAGATTTGAAGAGAACCAAAGCATTGCTAAGAGACGCTCAAACGATGCTGGAGAGATCGAAAGGTGACTCGACGGGTAAAGCAGCTTTACGACAGCTGAAGAACCAGTTAGAAGATGCAGAATGCGCTAGAGCAGTTGCAGTTAAAGCGAAACAGGCACTGGAGCAAGAACCGAATGAGACGCAGGCTTCGTTGCAGGAAGTACTGCGGCAACGTTCCGAAGCAGAAGATCGTGTTAATGTAGCTAGTCGCGAACGAACTGAGCTACTGTCGCAATTGGAAGAAAATAAAGAAGAGTTAGCAGAAGTTTTGAAGAAGTATCGGGCAGCTGTGCAGCAAGTGTCGGAGGAACGGAGAATAGTGGCAAGACACGTGGTGATTGGTAAAGTGGACCACGAGATGGTGTCCTCGTCGGATTCTTGCGGCCAGCAGGAGGACTTAGCGAACATCACGAGGAGGAAGAATCTGGCTAAACAACAGCAACAGGATGTTGTTGATGATATTTGCGAATTTACTGAGAAGGATAGCGTTGCGGATGTGAGGGTTGTTTCAAGTTTTCGGATAGACTCGAAGAGAGTGAATGCAAGGCGAACGAAAAGACAAGGGAAGTCGCACGTGCGGAATCCCTCCAATAATATCGATATACAGAGGATGTGGATGACGAGGACGACGATGGGATTGTCGAGGACACGATGAACGTGAAGACCTTCGAAAAAGAAGAGATCATAGTCTCGGTAGATGGTAAGTTGTTAACGTCTTCCATGTACGAACCGAGCCTACGAAAATGTCACGATGCTGCCACGACGATCAAAGCCCCTGACAAGAGTGAAATGGGTAAACAAACAACGGAGAGGAAGATAGAGGAAGAGCGAAAGAGGAGCAGTAGCATCGAGGACGAACAGGCCGCGGTGTTCCAAGAGGAACGAGATCAGCTGCGTGCGGACGCAAAGAGACGGATTGAGGAGATCCAAATCCGAAACAAGCGGGCGTATAACAGGAGACGCAAGAAGGCGACAGCATACAGGACGGGAGATCTAGTGGCAATCGAGAGGATGCAGAGGGGTCCCGGGCTAAAGCTGCATCCGAAGTTTCTTGGACCGTATCGGGTGATAAAAGTCCTGCGAAATGACCGATGCATAGTGCAGCGAGAGGGGGAGCACGAAGGGCCACGTACAACTTCCACGGCAGCCGATCACATGAAATGGTGGAATGCTGACGATAGTGATGTAAGTGCGAGCGGCGATGATGAGCACATCTGAGGGCAGATGTGATTGTCAGGAAAGGCCGATTGTAATATCGTAGAATAGCTTTGATTGGAGATCGGCTGAAAATAGAAAAACCGTGTACGTCGTGTTTCTGTGGTTCGTTTACATTTAAGAGTGCCTACGTGACTAAAGGCACGTAGTTGGTAGTTCTTACATAGGTATGAGGGAAACAATAGACAACGTTAGAAGAAGGACGGTTTCGCTATTCAAGGCGAATCGAAAAGTGTGCGTGTTGCGAGAATCAGAGTTGATCGAGACGTCGAAGCATAGAGTCGTTAGAATTGAGTTGCGAGTGTTGTCGAGTGTTAGAGTTGCTAGTGAGAGAGAGAGAGAGAGAGAGAGAGAGAGAGAGAGAGAGAGAGAGAGTTACCAAATAGTTGTCAAGTTATTTGTTGTAAATACGAGCGTTGCATTTAGTTTTCCTGTTAATCAAACATCGTTTCTCTGTCTAACTAATATCTGTATTTTCAATCCATTATTAATAAATTATAATTAATCGAACAAAATTACACCTTTAATATATTCCGATATTACATTACCGTGATGTAATATTTATCATGCTTATTTTGTACGTAAAACGAATCGTTGGAATATTCCCGAAGCTAACGAAGCATTTCCCAAAAGTTAAACCGAAGAGATTAACGCGAATAGTTAAGTGAAATTTTTCCATTAACTTGCTGACCAACCGGCAAATAAAAAATCATAAAAATTGTTTCAATGTGTTGAGGTCACGCATAACTTCTTTTTTCATTGACGATTACCAAACAGGTAAAATTTCGAAATTGTACGAAGGCCACGTGACCAGATCGTATTGGAATTTGAAGTGCATGGAAAAAGACAACTCGAAGTACAAACCTTGAGCTGTACTACTCGAAGTACAAACGTGAACTAATGGATGCAGAAAAGCAATTAACGCCAAACATCCGAACAGCATCTTGGAGCCCGTCATTGTTCTGAAATAAAAGAAGTGACGAATTAAAAAGACGCAGGACTAATAATAATAAAGGAAACTTAGTTCGTATTATAAATTGAATTTACATCAGAAAAGAAGCACGACCAAGCGAAACAGATCGTAGAAATGACAAATATCATCGATATACGTTTCAGTGTAATTTCACTTTTGAAAATTATTTAGTTTAATACGATCGTATTCATCGCTCCGAAACTTTCATTGTGCTGCAATTTGTGCTGCGTCTTTTTAATTTCTCTATCTTTCTGTGTTTTCGGAAAAATTACTTGAAAGATTAAGAATTGCTTGCCTTATTTTATTTTCGATTAGTTAGGATTTGATTATTCCAGGTAAGGTTTATTATTTATAACAGGTTTTATCACTTGTTTATTATTTAGGAGTTTGTTATTTTAGGATTAGTACCTTTTAGGATTTCTTATCCTTCGAGTTTCTGTTTCAGATATCTAGGTCTATTTCAAGATGTTTTATTACATTAGGATTATTTATTCGATTAAGATAATTTAAGAGTTTCACAATGTACAAAGAAATAATCGCGTGAAATTTAGATTTATGCTTTAAACGTATTAAACACGCGGTAATTTCAATGTCTATAGCCTCGAACGTGTTCTGATTAGTTGTGTCATTGTCTGTGACATTGAAATCACAAAAATCCATTGCAAGTGTGCTGTCATGCAATGTGGATGTAATTGGGTTTTTTGGGGTTAGGTTGGGGTTAGGTTGTATCATCTGATTTGTACAGTACTATTTTAACGCAAGGACAGGAAAGTTATTATATATTTCCCGTCCATTATTTGAATCGTTGTGAAGTGTAACGAATTATATTCGATTCGAGGAGATGTTAATGAATTACCCATTTCATATGTAATTACATGGAAATAAAAATCATTGCAAAAGTAATTGATCTAATGACAACGGAATTTCCAATATTTTTTTGTTTCGTCACCTCTTTTTCGTAATATATCTTTTATAGGTACGTGATTTATTAATCGTTCGAATGGAAATAATTATTCGTATAATATTCAAACGATTCTAGCCATAAAATAAATTAAAACGATACCTGTCAATGATATGCAATCTGCGTATGACGTCAACCTCGATCTATGCTTATACAAGAAATTTTATCAATCAATGACTAGATATACAATAATCAAATATTATAAAATTTCCTGAAAACCTTTAGGTGTTAATATCTTTAATATTTGCAAGTTATTGTTTAGCGCTAATTAGTTAGAATGTAACAAGTGGTGTACCAGAATTGAGATAATTAAGCCACACGAACAATCTTATTTAGATCTTTTTAATTTTTTAATTCTCTTTTGCTCTAATACTTCGTAAAATTAATCTTCATTAGCTACTACACTTCATAGAATAACAAGAGATAATTTTTCTTATATAACGTTTCATTCATAAAATCTATCATTAAAGTATATCTTCATAAAAATATCATTCCATACTAACGGTATATTTGGCGTCATACGAGATAACAGTTACCAGTGATGACATATGTAACTTTATAAAGATATCTCGTTTTATTATATATTAAAAGAATGTACTCATTGCTGCTATATTTCAGATGAAAAAAAGGCGGCAACGATTTTACAGTAAAATCGTTCGTTTACAACTGATTCATTTACATTTCATGATAATACTGTGCATTCTGAATATGCTATGATTTGGTTTAAAATAATAAATAGTCCATTCTTGCATACTATTGCTCCAGCTTTACTTGTATTTTCGATATTGGTATAAATAGGAAGACAATTAATGTCGTTCGAGTCTATTTTCGGATCATTTATATTACGTTTAATCCATATAGTTATCATATGAGACATAGTATCGTAAAATTTGGAAGAATAAAACGTTCGTACAGGAAGTACATTTTATAAGAACTCCAACAAATCTGCGTGTGCACCTAAAATACAAACTGATAGTGATAGTGATTGTTCATAAGTTTATATACATTATCTAATGTCAATCGAAGGTATCAATTCTTTTTCTCCATAAGAGTACTTTTTCATTTATATGTGTTCAAAAATACATGTGTTCAACCGTGAAGCATATGTCACCTACAACGAAAAAGAGTTTTCCTATACTTAATATTTCCTTTATATACCTATGAAAGTCTATTCTTCGCGTAGTATGAAATTATGAATAAATCTGGAATATTGTTCAATCTGAAAAGAAAAATAACTTATTGACATCATTCATTGATACGAGATTCAGAATGTTTGTTTTGTCTTGCAGAAAAAGAAGGCAGCCCTCCCTTTCTTTTAATGTGAAATAGAAAGCGAAAATTTGAAAACAGATTTTTTGGAAATTTACTTGCAAATATCGTTTTCAATATCGTGATTTTCTTCCCAATGGTACTGTACTTTCAAATTTTCCAGTATCCCTCTAAAAACAAAAAGTCGAACCTCGTTATTGTTAACGTAGGCATTACAAGGAAGAGAAGTATTAGAAAGCAGCTCCTTTTTATTATGGATTTCTTTATAATCATGTAAATAAGAAATTCCGGAAATTTTTTCCTCAAGAATTTAATTCTTGTGTTTTGATTGATAATTATTACACTGCATACTAACTTTTCGCATACTGTTCGCGTCTAACAGTTTCCTAATAATAACTACTTCAAAATTACATATGTTCTTGCACGAATTCAAAAGTACGTATGATACAATTACAATTGATTCTAAAATAATAATTATTTAAAGATATTAAGATACTAATTAAACGTTTCACTGTATTTCAAAATCTGGAACAACAAATTTTTATTTATAAAAAATGAAACTGTCTTTATATATTCTTTGTCACGATGCTATTTCTTATTACCGTGTCGACATTTTTTAAAATTCATTTTGTTATCTCTACGCAATATGAAAATTCATATACTGCTTAATATTTTTTACATATTATCCATCCACCGCATGATATCTCCTGAAAAATCAAAATATTAATGTTATATTATTACAATGCTTCTTAAATTTCAATTTTTGACAAATTTGAAATCCAATATATTTTGCACAATTATTATTTATCAAAAAATTCCAAGTTAGTAACTTTCTTTTCAAATGGCAAATAACATATACTTTGACTTACCTGTAAGTTTTTGTTCCTAATCATCATTTCCTCTTATAGAACATCATTATTGTTCTTATAATTACTACCAGTGTCATAGATATTGTAGTGGCTACAACTGAATTAATAGAAAATGATAAATAACTGTGTATAACACTAACACATAATTGTGTATAACAATGACACATAACTTTTACTTACACTTCTGTCGATAAGGGATTACTTACTGTGATATCCTGTTGATGTTTCTTAAGGCACTTGATTAGGTGCGATACGGTATCATTCCTTATGGTATACTGTAGATAAGTATTTTAGAAAATAACAAGAATAAATCTAAATTATTCAGAGGTTCCAGTTTCGGCTTAGACATAAATACAGGACCATTTGCAAAGAAGAAAGGGTGCGTTTCTACAGCCTCGTTATAGTAACCATGAATACCAATCTCTGAATTACTGGTTACTAAACATAAATATCCTATAAAATTTAATATATTTCTTTAATTTTTAATACATACATGAGTTAGTAGTTCTAAATTATGAATCATCCTACCTGTGATATTACGCTTTTCCTTATAATATCATCACTCGAGTGAACAACATTAAGATCATGTAAACCATGTCATCCTATCTTACTGTGAAGATACTTAGTTATGTTATCTAACATTATAAAAATATCATCAAATTCAAGTCCTTTTATTCACATCACATGGCCACGACGATCTGGTTCTTCGTTATATAATGTTCTAAAATTTGTCGTATATATAGGATGTACAAACCGTGATATCAAGGTATCAGTTCTTCCTTCCCAAGGGACAGTTTCATTAAAATTCTGATAGAATTAAAAATTAATTATTAATATTCTAACAATCATATATGTTAAATACGTTATAGTCAACGATATATACCTGAGCGAATGTAGGGGTGATTCCTTGATAATTATAAATGTCATCAGCCCACATCATTGTGCCACTTCTTTGTACTCCAGCCTCTAGATTAACAGCCTAAACAAACATACGAAATTTTATAGAAGCTGTACAAAATATAGTATATATGCGCAATATTGAAGCGTTCAAGGGGATATAAAGGTAATGTACATCACATACACGTGTACTCTCATGCAACAAAATACAATTAGATTTAATAGTATAAGCTCTTTTATTCATCATAATAGATTGGAAATTTAAGTGTCTTACGAGGGTGAGTAAAAAGTTACCCGCTCTGTCGGTGTAGAATTTATTTTAAGCAATTGTCAAAAAAGACATACATCATTTTTTGACATAATCACTCGATTTCTGTATACACTTTGTCCATTTGCCGAAGGACCTTTGTATTTTCTCATTAAAAAATGTTTTGGGCTGAGCTGCGAACCACGAATGCATCGTCGTCTTCACCTTTTCATCAGCTTTTTCGGCATCCATCTCGCACAAACTTTTTAAAATCCAAATCTGTCGTGCACTATTGCATAAGCAGAGCCGTGGCTGATTTGCAAATGATTTGCCACATTATCCAGTGTCACTCGTCTATTCCATAGAGCATAAGTTCATGAGCACGTTCAATGTTGTCATCGTGGATGTGGACGGGCGTCCAGCTGTTTTTTCATAACACTCGTGCGATCTTCTTTGAACTTTTGTGCCCATTCAAACACACTTCGTGACAAAACACTTTCTCCATAATGTGCATTAAATCTTTGATAAATATAGGCATCAAACATAACCTCCGACCACAAGAAACGAATCACAGCATCCTGCACTGTTTTCCTGCAAATCACCATTGCAAAGCGCCATTACTCGCGCAACGGTCACAAACGAATTGACGTAACACAAAGAAACCTGCGCAGCAGCACTGAACAGATATTGACGTCATACGAAGAGTGCAGATGGATCAATACGGTCGACAGAAGTTTTAACTATCTGGAGTGCGGATAAATTTTTACTGAGAGTCGTATAGGAATCTATAATCTGTAAGTACACCTTTGGCTGAATGGAAATTTCTCTTACATATAGTCAAAAATGCTGAAACTGTGTATTGAATTGGAAAGTGATAAAAAATAAGTGAAGTTTCGAGGTTGCATGTGATTGCATGAGTACACAGGACGTTTTTAGCGAATAAAAAATAATTTTGAAAGACACGAGACTTATCTTGTATTTTATGCACTCTCTGTGTCCGAATTTCCAGAAGCTCTCTATCTTATGAAGTGTTTTAGATTAGCCGGAAAATTTTGTACGTACGTACAAGAAGTATACGATCTAAGTGGAATATTCCATTATTCTCTTGATACAACAGAAACGAAATTTACAGAACTTCTCAGAAAGTTGGTTTATTATTACCAAATTAATAGAATTAATACACGTTTATCATCTTTACATACCTAAGTCGTGGAGGTTTATCGTGCGTAAAAAATTAGTGTCGTTTCAAAGTTACATTTCGTACATTTTAAGCCTATAATTTGTAACGTACAAAACAATGTAAATTTGAGCTGTTTCTTATCTCCACAATAAGAAAATCCAACTTTACGTTTTTTACACAATGATATTTATGGAACAGTAATATCATATTATTGCATCGCTTGGAGAATGAAGTCAAGGTACGATGTGACCCTAGTGTAAACGCTGGGATACCCAGCTGTGCCGCACTTATAAGCATAAGACACAATACCTATTAAATACGAGGTTAATTCATGTTGTATCAGCAGTGGTCCGCCGCGGTCAGCCTGAAAGGATCGTTAAATTTTTAATCAAAGATACTGAAATATATCGATCGAATTGTATTGAAATTATACTTATATACAGTAATAATCTTCTATTGATTTGTGTATTGAAATACTCCAATTTATAACGTACATGTTATATGTATTTTGAGCAAAACTAAGATTAGAAGGAAATTAGATTAAATACCATAACGAGGTGTGAGAAGTGGGCAAAACTATTAAATTGTGTTTATCTATTATTTTTAATGTTTAAGACGTCGATTTGATGTTAATTCGAATCGACGTGTCTTCAGATACCGTATAGTTTGTAGTAACTCTGTAACTTAATTACCGTACAAGAATCCTCTCCACCCTGAGCATGTTCGGCGCATATTATACCATCAGTGATATCAGGTGCATTAGGAAATTTGGAATAAGCTATTTTGCATTCGGCGTTCTTAATCACTGGCATTTGTACTTCCATTAATGCATTACGTCGTGGTCGTCCTACGAAGAAAATAAGAAAGATATTTAAGACTGGAACTATTTAATTTTATTATAAAATTGATATCACTTACTATATCTTAATGCTCCCCATCCAGCAACAAGGGGGTTATAGCCGACGAAGTTGCTCTTTCGTAGGGGCTCTTTCGTACAAATGGGATATACGTACCCTGAAAAATAAAAAAATAAATGAAAATGCAGGAAACGAATGACCAAAAGTATGAGAAAGAATTATACACGCTTTATGACACAATATATGTGTACAGTAAGAAATTTCAGGATATGATACTTCAGTAATACTCAATAGCATATATATATATATATATATTTGAGGACTTACTCGAAAATGGCACCTCCTCCACCAATCTAAGAATGACAATATTATGATTGTGTATGTTTTCTATTCCATCCATATGTGCACAATGTGCTGCGGTCAAAACATGCCTAGCCGATATCAGGGAACCTCCGCACTTCCATAGTGGTTTGTCTGGGTTTCGGGGATTACGAAAACCTAATGCAGCGATCCATGGCCAAGCGCCTAAAATGCAATAGTCATAGTTGTGAATATACATAATTTTTTCTCACATAACGGGTAACAACGATTATTACCTATTCGATATTCGATCATACAGCAGACGATAAGTACATACGTACAAATACTCTGAAATAGAGATTTGATAAAGACAGAAATTAAATTTTTATTCCAGTGGAATACAAATTATTAAATAATTCTATATAATTTCTATTTGAACTATACTGAACTATAAAGTTCAAACGTGTAATTTCTGCCCTAACAGTTTTTGATCTCTATCCATATTATTACTCCTATATCAATTTTTTATTTCAAGCAAAAAGATACTCTTCCTAACATGAAGTAAAAGAAAGAAATAATTCAAGTTAATAAGTAAAGTTACTACCGATAAAATCATAGCATTATTATTTAGTCTAATTGAAATGTACATTGATGTGCTGTTTAATGCCTTTAAAGTTCATTCTTTGCAGTAAATGGCTTATTATTAATCGGAAAGAAAGACATAAAACGTACCAAGTTCAGCTGGTTTACCATCGACCACCCTGGTATGAGAGACGTTGCTAAAACCACAGTATGGTGGTCGCAAAGCCTTATACTTATACACAGTTTTTATTAAAATTTCTCTCTTCTCTTTGTTTGGATCGTTCGGACAGCAAACGATCGTAACATTGCCCTGGTATCTGCACACTGATCGTCTATAAAAATCGGTGGCTGTACGGTACTGTATCTGCCATATTTCTTGCAGAGGTTTACATTTTCTGTAGTCAAGGCACCTGCCTTCTTGATTGTCCGGTGTGGTACATTCTGGATCAAACAATTTTAAAACATTTATACAGTTCAAAGATGCGTAAGAAAGCGACACCGATTACTCAACTTTCGAAGTAAAAAGCCGATCAAGTCCACCGGATTGCCCTACAGACACGTATTAATCCGTAAGAGTGAGTCATCATGTTGATAATAATTATCTAAAGAAACTTTTCACGTGAAAATATAAAATTTTAATTGATTAGATATTGTGTTAGCCATACTTAAGAAAGAAAATGAAAATGAATGAAATGAAAGAAAAGGACTACCTTCAACCTCATTTTTTAAATAAACACTTTGTCAGTTTTTCGGTAAATAAATTCTTAGGAATTCAGGACAGTTTTTAGTGAATCATTTTGTTTCGACCGTTCGCGGAGAGACGCGATCGCGAGATAGCACGTCAACGAGAGTTGTAAGTTCCCATTACGATTAAATAATCGACGCCACGAACTGATCGATCCCCTTATTTCGATTATGATAATAAGGGTAGTTCAATGAAATTCCACAGAATTAACACAAATAAATTAATGTTTATTTCAACAACTTATTAACTAGAAAGATATAAATGGAACAAAAAAAATGTAACTGCGTTTTGGTTGATAAGTAATGCGCGACATACCACATGTGTTGACGGTTCGACTTCTCGAAAAGTTCTGAACGCCTTTCGATTTTTTTCGTTTTTTCTGGAAGGCGACCCCCACTACGTTCGGATCACGCCACATTCTTTTACAGCGAGGTAAAATACGGGCCACGAGTCGACGTTTCTGGAAGTCGCCCTGCTTAATGAACCATGCGCTTGCCACTACAATGTTTGTTTGCCGGGCAGACGCGACGATCCGTCTGCGACATTATAGTGCCGCGATCGATAGTTAAGAATATGACCTATGGTAAGCCGCATGGCGTAACATTCTCCCCCCGTTGAGAGGGTACCGATCAAACTAGCGAGGTGTGGTTGAGGTTCCCATCTTATTTCGTCTCGATGGCTAGTTGTTCGGGTTTCTCGAGATCGGGTTGAATTGGCAGTGGGACAAGCCTTTTGACGCCCCGATCCAAAATGCTCTTTGCCGTCTGAACTGTAGCTGTCCGGATGACACCATCGGCGCCTGGATGAACCTTGATAACTCGGCCCAGAAGCCAATGCATGGAGGGAACGTTGTCCTCTCTGAGGATGACGATTGTGCCCTTTTGGATGCTGTGTCCACCCTTGCTCCATTTATTGCGGTTGGTTAGCTCGTTCAAATACTCCTTATGCCAGCGGTTCCAAAAATGTTGTTTAAGCTGTTGGATATGCTGCCATTTGGAGAGTCGGTTCGATGGAATGTCTCTGAAATCTCGATCACGTAAGCACATTAATGAATCGCCAATGAGGAAATGTCCGGGAGTGAGGGCTAGGAGATCATTTGGATCGGTGGAGATAGGAGTTAGCGGGCGGGAATTGAGGACTGCTTCTATTTCTATGATAAGAGTATTACGGTGTTAAGCTCATATGTTTCTGTTTCTCCACTCGCGCTGCGCCATAATATCCTTTGATATTTCCGATCCTCTGGTCGTACGAGGAATTGCCGATACATTTTCTCGATGTCGCCAGTGAGTACGTACTGATGAGCGCGGAATCTAATTAATATACAAAATAAATTGTGAATTGATTCGAGAATTTAGGATTTCCCCATTTTCATGATTATCGTGATTTTTGTATAAATATATTTTTTAAGATACTAATAATTAGGTACTTATAAATTAGTATTATCAATTATTTTGCATTTATAATTCCGCCTCTAGTATAAGTGTTAATTGAAAACTAACTTTATGTTTCAAAAAGTACTAGCAAAGTCGTTGAGTAACAAGCCACTGATGCTAACACAAATAGCATTGTCGTAATTAAATATTTCTAAATATTCATTTTTCATTTTGAACCTGTAGAAACAATTTATTATATATACTATTAGCTAAGTAATTGCATATTTAATTAAGTCGAAATATAAAACTTAGTTATTTTAATAATTTAAAAAATAAAAAACTGACAAACATTTCAATTTAATTTATGGTTGGAACAAAAGACAGTTATTCTTCATTAATTGAAATATTGCAATGCAGAGTACTTTCCAAAATACGCCGAGAGTATTCCTGATGGTGAAACGAGCGTTGCTTCATCGAACGCAGCTAAAGAAAACAACATCTATGTAGTTGGTGGTACGATGCCTGAAATAGAGGGCGCTAAATTGTACAATACCTGTACTATTTGGGGTCCCGATGGAACTTTGATAGCAAAACACCGAAAGGTAAGTAATATATTCCTTTATGGCTTTGAATTTGAAAATATTGGGGTGAAGAAAGTGACTCTATCTAGGAATAATTTAGGAATATACATATGTACATACGTATACTATAACCAATTCTATAATTTACGGTTTATAAAATACGTTATGATACGGGAAACGCCCATTTTTGTTGTAATGTGTTTGTTGTTGTATAAATTTTTCACATACTTAAAATATTATTATACTTATTTTTTCTCCTTTTTAAACATTATTAAATGATAAGATTTTTTAATAAAAGAAAGTGATAAAAACGCTGTCAGTTATTAAATAAAAAATAATTAAAGTTTAGGAGTTGGTAACTTTGATATTAAATTACAAAAGTTGCAGCAATAGAATTAGCGACCACATTTTTATGTTATTAGGTACATCTATTCGACATCGACATTCCTAATAAGATTACTTTTCGAGAGAGTGATTCACTCAGTCCTGGTAACTCCCTAACGACGTTCGATGTGAAGGGCTGCAAAATAGGTATTGGCATTTGCTATGATATTAGATTCGAGGAAATGGCACGCATTTATCGGAACAAAGGTACAGTAACTTAATCGATCAATACTTAACTAGCAAAAAATTAAATATCTTTCTTAAATATATTCTATATAAAATTAATATAATCTGTAACTCTGTATAAAAAGAAGCTTAATTTAAAAAAACCAGTATATTTGCTGAAAATGAAACAAATAAAAGAATTAAAAGCACAATAAGAGGACTGTCCTCGCATATTCAGAAATGATGGAATGTGAACCGTGCAACTACGAAGTTAATTGGTATTCGGTGGCTTCATATTTCCTGCTTCTCTGGGTTAGGTTGCCAAATGCTGATATATCCAGCGGCATTCAATATGACCACTGGACCACTGCACTGGTCATTACTTCAGCGTTTCAGAGCGAATGATAATCAATTATACGTTGCCTGCATATCACCGGCTCGTGTTCCTTAAGCAAGTTACGTCGCATGGGGACATACACAGTTGACCAATCCCTGGGGAAAGATTCTTTACGATTTGGAAACTCAAGAGAATATGGCAGTCACCGATATCGGTAATTTACAGCTTAAAATTAAAAGCGAGAGATCCATGATGTAATTAATTTTTAGTCTCGTTAATTTATCGATTTAGCCATCTTCCTCTGTATTTGTTGAATTTATTAGTAAGCATTACTTATTACTTCGTATGTTTCTTTTTTCTATCAGATCTAAAAGTTGTTGAGGAAGTAAGGGCTCAGATACCTACATTTTCTCAGAGACGTACAGATTTGTACGACACTGTCTGTAAGAAGGAGTAACTCTACACTAAAACAGAAAATGTTTTTTTATAATATTTCTACTACGATATCCTTTTTTTGTGAATTATTACTAATTTCTTATCATTTGTACTAAATGAATGACTCAATTAAGAAAACCAAAACGTTATAAATAATAATCTGTATATCTTGTGTATCAACATGTAATTGGATATTATAATAATATAGGAATGCTATAATAATATAGGATAATAATATAGGAGAATAGTAATATAGAAAAAAACTACATGCTTTTAAACACCTTTAATATCGATCACATAAATTGTTATAATTCACAATGATTACGCATACATAAAAGACCCCTTGATAGTAAAATTTACGATCAAAAGGCAATTACGTATCGTTTAACAACATTTAATTTATAACACCTTTTAAACATTTAGACAGATTAACACATAACACTTCTTATATATAAACATCAATTCGAAGTTATCAGCTTGGAGAAATTGGTCGATTAATACCTGTAGATTGTCTGTCTCGATGAAAGACTTAAAGAGAGCAAAAACATGATAATGCCGCTAATATAATATTCCTTCTTTCTTGTATCTGTCTGCCTCTCAGGTCGTTTTACTAATTACAATAAGTAATTTCGCCTTCTTTGCGCTCTCTTTTAACGCATTCGAGACCGAAAGAAATTCATATCAGTCAGTAGGCAAGGGTATAGTATACATATTTTATATATAACTTATGTAGTAATGTATATATCATGTTAATTTCATATTTTTTTCAATATAGAATTATTATATATATATATGACTGTACATAATACATTATAGAATAACATAGTATATAATTTTATATTTTAAAAATATGAGGCATACTATTTAAGATTGTCATCGATTTAAAATCAAAGTATGAAAAGGATACCCTGGAGAGAGTAAAACACAGAATCATTCTAACTAAACATTCAGATCGTACCGACACCTAGGTATCGTCTTACAATTAAATCTCGGTCTCGAATGGATTAAAATGAAATACATACTTGCACGCTTCAACATCTTCAATATCGAGAAGATTCAAACTTTACAAATAAATGTAAATTGCGATGTAAAACAACGCGATGTAAAAAGGGAAAAAGGAGGAAAGAAGGAACAGGGAAGCAAAGAGAAGAAACGAATTTTTCATTTTCTCTTGCCAGGAATATAAGATGCTAAGTAATCTTCCTAAGTAATCTCCTCCAGCTTTTTCTAGTTTGATCAATAATTATTAGTACATGTTAGGAAAACAAATAGAATTTTTGTTCTCAAGCGAGGTATAATCTAAATTTTGTATGTACACAAAAATGTTAAATATCTGTAATAAACATGGTATAATCAATTTTTTTACATAAAATTATATTGTATAGGCTATTGTTATTTAAACATTTTAAATTGGATGAAGAAAAAAAATGACGCAAATAAAACGTAGGACATTTTAATTAAAGAGACTAATATAGAGATTTATCTACTTAACTGTGATTAAATCATCTCCACTTAACGCTCTAC
>NW_026099407.1:0-90428 GCF_024542735.1 Bombus huntii
AGGAAGAATCAACTGTTGAACGAAACAATACCATTTTACTTGACTAAATTCGACCAGATTATTGGCGAAAATGAAGGATACATCATTCCTTCTATCGTAAGATTTTTTATCCAAATTTAATGTTAAAATTTTTAGTCTTTGTGCAAACTGGGCCATGTTGTCCATAAAAAATTATTGAAACTTTGTTGCGACAAGACAGCTTTAATTGTTGAGAGCAGAGTGTATCTTTAAAATTCACTCCTGTTAGTTTATGTACAAATGAATTTGCCAAGATTTTCAGCTTTTAGATAATTATTCATGTATCTTCCTCATCAAGTTTGATAGAAATTATTACTATCGTAATCAAAGCAAAGATTAAGATATGTAAAATCATTTCTCTGGATATGACACTCTTGTTTAATGAGTGATAAATGATACCATTCGAAATATCATATTTATATAATATATAATGATACTTATAAGTGTAATCACTTAAGTACAGATATCTGAATTTTTCTCACTGTCACTGACATAGATACGTATTATCGTTCCTTAGATTACTTGACCAGTTTATTTCTTTCATCACTGTGTTATTATATAATAATAATAAATAGTCACATTAAATTAATTTAGTATGATTATGTTGTTTAATAATACGTGTTTCATTGCAAAATATTTAGCGATTGAAGGGCTCATAGGAAACATGAAAGTGAAAGAATACTAGAATCTAGAGTTTACGATTTCAATTTCTTTAACGAGATATTTATCATATTACACAATTCCTGTAAATGTATTTGTAATTATATCGCCGAAGAATTGTATTTAATTAAGCTATGAAGTTGTGGAATCGTGAGAAGGATTATTTTTATAGAACTGTCTAATTTCCATTCGACATTGATTCAGGATACACATTACTCTTTTTTACATAATACCAGTTTTGTCATTTTTAATTAACAAATACCTCCAAAGGTTGAAGTTTCTAAAATTATCCATTAAATTCTGACAATAAAATAAAAATCCAAATTCTTCCTAAAAAGCTAGTGATCTTTAGTTAAGAGTTCGATTTTTCACATTTTTCAAGGTAAATTAAAAAAATTGTTTAATAGAGGAAGTACAAAATAAATGTATACAAACCTTTTTTCAGACGACATGGGCAGACTTCGTCTTTGCAGCAGCCCTTGAAAATTTTGAGTATATATTTGGGGCAGCTCCTTTCGATCAATATCCAGCTCTTCAAACATTGAAGAATAGGATTCATAGAATACCCGCCATTTCTGATTGGCTGGGGGACCATCCTGCCAACTACAAAGGCTGCCCAGCATGTAAAACACTATACACGAACAGATACCCTAAGCTCAGGGCAAAAGAGGTATCCAACCAAACACCCAGCCCGCCGAAATTCACGACTACCCCAACCCCCTCAACCAACCAAACACCCAGTCCTACCAAATTCATCTCCACCTCAACCTCCTATGCCCAAGCAGTACAAGGCATCCAAAATAACCCGAACAGCCAAAGGAATCTTCCCCAAAACAGTGTCCCCAACCCACCTAACACAGACAACTCCTCAAGGCTTGAAAAGCAAATAGAGAAACAATCAGAGCAAATAAATCACTTGCTATCGCTACTAACACTCATCGTGGAAAAATTAGCACGCCGCGACTCAAAATAAAACCAAGGCGCATAGCACTGTGGAACGCCAACGGTCTAGCGCAACACAAACTTGAACTAGAACTCTTCTTAAAACACCAGCAAATCGACGTAATGCTCGTATCGGAAACCCACTTCACCGACAAGAGCTACCTGAAAATAAATGGTTACAAATTCTACCATACCCAACACCCCAGCGGAAAGGCCCACGGTGGCACCGGAATAATAATCAAAGCAAGTATTAAGCACTACGAACTTCCATCATTCCAGAAAGACTACCTCCAAGCAACAAACGTAGCAATAGAAGACTGTCATGGCTCAATCACCACCTCAGCAGTATACTGCCCTCCCAGACACTTCATCGTCAAAGAAGACTTTGATAACTTCCTGGACACCCTGGGCAATAGATTCATAGTTGGAGGAGACTATAACGCCAAGCACAACCAATGGGGCAGCAGACTGGTTACAGCAAGAGGCAAAAACCTTTTAAACAGCATAATAAACAACAACCTCAACTACCTCACCACATACGAACCCACATACTGGCCCACTGACACCAACAAAATACCCGACCTTCTCGACTTCTTCATAACTAAAAATATCCCATCAAGACACGTCCAGATCAACTCCTCGGCTGATCTCTCCTCTGATCATTCTCCCGTGATAGCAACAGTCAGTTCAACAATCATCGAGAGTACACCTAATGGCTCCATTCACAACCAACACACCAACTGGCAGCTCTTCAAACTAAAAAAACTCTATTGGCTCACGGGCCGACGCTCCAAACTAAACATACAGAATAAAATTACCCTCTACGAGACCGTAATAAAACCTGTCTGGACCTACGGAATCCAATTATGGGGAACAGCAAGTAACTCCAACATCGAAATACTACAACGATTCCAATCGAAAACGCTAAGAGCCTTAATAGACGCACCTTGGTATGTTACCAACGAAACCATCCATCGCGACCTCAAGATACCTACAGTCAAAGAGGAAATAGCAAAATATAGCGACAGATATAGCAAAAGAGTCAACAAACACCGAAACCCCCTAATCACTGGACTACTCGATACGACGGACCAGATTCGCAGGCTGAAGAGGCACTACCCGCTAGACCTAAACGTTAGATTCATTTAATTATCCAAATTAAGCATATGCACTTACTTATAATACTTATAAATTATACCTATCTATAATAAGTATTAACTTATTGTAAATAAACAGCCATGTCACTGCGCCACGCTAGAAAAATTACTGAAAATTCTCAACGCGAGAATTGATTGTAATTTCAACAAATAAATAAAAAGAAAAAGAAAAAAAAACGTGCATTAACGTTTTCAAATCCATTTTTTATTTTCAAAGAACATCATATTTGTACTCGGTATTGCCAGTAAGTATCATGAAGAGACGAAACGAGTATCTCGAGTTATGTATTGTTTAAAATAGTATATAGACATCTAGATATAACATTCAATGATTTTTCCCTCACTTATTGTAAATTATTGATATTGTAAAATTATAATTGTAAAATTATATAGTAAATGATATTGTAAAATTAAATAGTAAATTCACACGATGTTCAAATAATTCGAAATAACGATAGACCAAAAGCTGTTTAAACGAGACACAAGAATTAATCGTGCATTTTATTAAAAAGTTAAGTACGGATAAAAGAAAGAAAATTTTCGAACTTTTTTCGAAAGAACATACATTTATTGTAGAACATACATACATTTATTATATATTGTGTTCTTTCAAACACAATAATACCTTCCATAAAGGAGCACAGCTCAGATGAGACTTTTTATAGTTAAACTTTTAACGTACTCATAGACACGAAATTTTTTTTTTATATAGAACTGTTACATTTTACGACACGTATAACATCGAACATTTACCAACATAGCGATGCCAGCGTACATATATATATACTGGTGTACTGCACATTTATACCAAGCATTACGACAGAACTTAGCGACTTGAACCTCGGTCCGTGAAAACCAGGATCAATTACGAGACACTAGACAAGGGTTTAGTGAAGGCGTACAGAGCTATATTACTCGGTTTAGACGAGCCTACAATGAATTACAGCACAGCATTACTAATGAATACCCAGATGAAATGAACAGACGCGCCGTGAGCGACAGAATCTTGAAAGACTCGATAACGGACTTTGTTCGCGAATTAAAATTAGAAATAGGACAAATACTACTGACCACTCCGCCGCAGAATTTTATTGAAGCCGAGAAACGCGCCATCGAAATCGAAAGATACTTTCATGAGCACAGAACCCGTAAGCAACGGACCATTCGCCCCGATAATCGACCACGACCAGTAGCAAATTTCACGTCCACACCGCCCAGAGCGATTCAAAATGGTTTCGCCCAACAACCTAAAACGGCCTTTCGACGAGCACCGTTAGAAGAACGAGCCCAGATACAATGTTTCAAGTACAAACGCTTTGGACACAGATCAAACCAATGTCCAAATTTTCGAACACCAGGGCCTACAACAACGAGCACCCCCAATCAACTTCGTCCAGATGGAAACGAAAGAATCAGGATCAATGCAACTACAGGAGAACTACCCACAGTGCTCCTTGGACCAGCCCGACAACCGAAACGAACATTTCTTGTCGACTCAGGGGCAGGAATTAACCTGCTCAAGCGAAAATGGACAGCAAGAACAGAACCGGTATCTGTGAAGAAATTCACAATGGGACACTCTGAATTCGAAACTTCCGAACGCGTCATTATAGATCTGTTTGACAAAAAGATAGACTTTCATATAATAGATGATGATTTTCCGCTAATAGAAGATGGAATATTAGGTTTCCCCGCATTACGACAGTTTAAATTCAATCTTTCCAACAACAGATTAAAACTAAATAATAATACTATTTTGTTACAACCGGCAACGACCATATCACCTGGGCAAGCCATATCAAAGACAGTGTACCTAGAAGGAAAACCGACTCCAGTATGCTTTATCAATGGTGGTGAGTCCAACTTAAAAATCACTAATTGCATCGAAAATTCCAACACCTACGATCAAATTTCTACATTCAGAGATCTAGTTAGACTTTCACATATAGAAAAGGCTCTCAGAGAACCAATTGAAAAGATATTACTTTACTATTTGGACGTCTTCAATCTCGAAACAGAACTCTTACCGTGCACTTCACTTGCTAAACATACAATTACCCTAAAAGAGAACAAAATCATAAACACTAAATCCTACCGACCCCCTGAATGCCACAAAACAGAAATTAGGCGACAGATGGACGAAATGCTTAGGAAAAACATTATAGAACCTTCCGACTCTCCATATAATTCCCCAGTATGGGTTGTACCAAAGAAACAGGACGCCTCGGGAAAACAGAAATGGAGAATTGTAACTGACTTCAGAAAAATTAACGAACTTACGGACCAAGACGCATATCCACTACCCGACATAGATGACATAATATCGCAGTTAGGAAACGCAAAATTCTTTTCCGCCCTAGACTTATCCTCGGGATTCCACCAGATTCCTATGGATCCCAAATCAAAGAAGTACACTGCATTTAGCACACCACAAGGACATTACCATTATAATCGAATGCCGTTTGGACTCAAAAACGCGCCAGCGACATTTCAAAGAATGATGGACACTGCGCTTCGCGGACTTATTAATAAACATTGCTTTGCATATTTGGACGATATTATTATTTTTGGTCAATCGATAGAAGAACACAACCAAAACCTAGCTATCGTTTTACAAAGACTTAGGGAATTGGGGCTGAAACTACAGCCAGATAAGTGCGAATTTTTAAAGCCCGAATTAGAATACCTCGGACATACCGTAACAAGCGAGGGAGTAAAACCCAATCCGAAGAAAATAGAAGCAGTAAAAAACTTTAGACAACCTAAGAACCCAACAGAAGTAAAATCTTTCCTCGGGCTAGCAGGTTATTACAGAAAATTTATTCGTAACTTTTCAAAGCTAGCAAAACCCCTTACGGACCTCACGAAAAAGGACACGCCATTCCACTGGACCGACAGAACACAACTCAGCTTCGATACGTTAAAAGAAAGATTATGCCAAGCACCGGTACTAAAATATCCCGACTACACAAAAACATTTACGTTGACAACGGACGCCAGTAACGAAGGTTTGGGAGGGATCCTTTCACAAGACGGGCACCCTTGTTGCTTCATTTCGAGAACATTAAACCCTCCTGAACGAAATTATACAACGACGGAAAAAGAATTATTAGCTATCGTTTGGGCAGTTAAAAGACTGAGACAATATTTATTAGGCCGTAAATTCCAAATTCAAACAGACCACCAAGCCCTTAAATGGCTACACAACTGTAAGGACCCCTCAAGCCGACTGATCCGATGGAGATTAAGATTAGAGGAATACGAGTATGACATAGAGTACGTAAAAGGAAAGGAAAACGCGGCCGCTGACGCCCTATCCAGAGTACACGCGATAACACAAACTGACGTTTTATTAAAACAATTCAAGGACTGGGAAAAATCAGAAGAAATACCCAAATTATTAAAACTAACACCTAACAAAGACAACTTTTTCCAATTAACAAAAACATATCTAGGCCCATATGACGAAACCGCATGGTTACAGAAAATATCAAACGTACTCAAAACAAATAGAAAGATAGGGATAGGAGACAACAACTTAAACGCACAAGACAAAGCACACATAAAGAGACTTCTTTTGTTTTTCAATGACCAACGCGGCGACATAGAGTTTGCTTACGAGCCAATACAGAGCTTAAGTGACGAAGAGATAGAACAAATACTGAAAGAAAATCATGACTTGATAGGACATCCCGGGATACAAAAGACGTACGACAGAATCAGAGACAAATATAGTATCCCACACCTTATGGACAGAATAAAAACCAGAATAGAAACTTGTGAGACCTGTCAAACCGCAAAAATGACTAGGATTCGACCCAAAGAAGAACCATGTATAACCGACACACCATTGGAACCCAATGACAAGATAGCCATGGATATACTAGGACCATTGAAGAAAACGAAACGAGGCAATTCCTTTATACTCTCCATTCACGATGAACTCACAAAATACCTTATCCTTGTTCCTATAAAAAACCAACAAACAGAAACTATTTGGAATTCCCTGTTAGACCATTACATATACATATTCTCAGCGCCTAAGAAAATACTGACAGACAGAGGACAAAATTTTATTAGTAGCTTAATGCAAAAATACGAAGAAGCCTTCAAAATAAAACACATTAAAACTACTAGCTTCCACCCCCAAAGTAATGGATCATTAGAGCGAACTCACGCTGTAATAGCAGATATGCTAAAGTGTGTTCAAAGGAACTCAGGGGAAGAATGGGACGAACATTTAAATTTTATATGCCTAGCCTACAATACGATGATACACGACTCGACCGGTTATACACCTTTTGAATTGACATTCGGACACAAAGCCAACTTACCCTCGACCATTTCACGAAATCCACAACGCACTTACGCGGACGAAGTAGCATTCAGAAAACGAGAATGGGATTCTAGACTTTCGAAAGCTCGCGACAAATTGATTAGGAGTAAACAAAGATATCAAAGAGATCAGAGACGACGAATAATAAAACCCCAGTCAATATTTGAAGAAGGGGATAGGGTCTTAATACACAACGACCATAAAGAGCATAAATTAGACATAGAGTGGCTAGGACCCTACACCATTGAGAGAGTTAAAACACCGTATTATGACGTTTTAATAGAAGGTAATATCAAGAAAATTAATGGAAACCGGTTAAAACCTTATTTCCCAGGACGGGGTTCATAACTATAATATACTTAGGCAACACGCAAACAGCAACCTTACCGGAAAAGCCAATTGACCTAGAGATAATCCGCAGAAACACTGAGATTTTGGAGGACCAAAATCAATCTAAGAAGGGGGGTATGTAACGTCAATTCACATCAGAGACCAGGCCACACACCACGGACAGGATGGCACCCAGATGTCTGCATATCCTTGGCGCGCACCCTCAATAGTCTTAAGTGCCCACCAGGGGGCCTTGGCATTTTTATAGTTAAGGTCCTTCGGACCAAGCGAGTATTTCCTGTCTTAAATTTCCCTTTACGTTTATTGTCTACCACGTGTTAGCTTAGAAAGTTGGTTTCCTCCACATCTGGTATGTTCCGTTGGCAACTTTCTCGCGAGGGCGGCTAAAACCCTTCCTGGTCCACCAACCGTCCTATTATCCAATCGGAGATGGTGTCTACTGCCCTCACTTCCTTAACCAAAATTGTCATCAACAAATCCGATAGTCCCGTGTCCTTAGACACACCCACCCCTAGCTTTCCTCAGACACAGTATCGTCAGTAAAACTTCACTTATTCTGTATCCTTAGAATGGTCAACATATCTATGTCGGTCTCTACTCTTATAAGTCGCGTAGTTAATGTATTGTTGTAACTAAGTCTTACATAACGTGGTTGGAGTGAATTGTGATTTATGTTAATTCAGTGCGTGTTACATTGTGATTGCTGAATTCATAATAAAGGTTGATTAAAACCAAGTAAATAGTTGTGTTACGACTCAACTATATTTTATTTTCACCGACCAACCCAAAAATTACGTGACACCAGCGTACATATATATGTAATATCGTGATATAATGTATTTACAAGGAGTGGACAATAGAGATGTTAATCAGACAGAAAAAGACGATTGTTGTTCAACCTGAACTATTCACGCCAAACGTACAGAAAACAGCGCAACTAAATAACTAGATAGCGACTCGACTTTTACCAAAACGCAATCAACACTCTCTCGGCAACGCCACTCGCAAACTCTGTCTCCGCTCAACTCGCACTCAGCTCCTCGACTCACACTCTGTTTCTCGACTCACACTCTGGCCGTTGTCGCATTCTATTGCCTTTTTCCTAGGCCCACCGCACACGTGTTCTGCAGACGCTCGTAGCCAGGGTCACGTAGGTCTTTTCCACGAAACTATGCACTTGAAAAGACCGATGACACATTGATGGGCCCGACGGCGCCTCGGCTCTCCCGACATTGTTCATAGTTCGCCCGATATTTCTTAGGCCTTTCGTCCACGATACTACATATATGTAGTGGTGTACTGGTCATCTTTTTTCCACACGTTTTTAGCTTTTTAGCTGTTTGTGAATGGGCGCCTAATCAGTCAATCAGAAATGGCCGGTATTCTATGAATCCTTTTCTTCAA
Source organism: Bombus huntii (assembly GCF_024542735.1). NCBI lineage: Eukaryota > Metazoa > Arthropoda > Insecta > Hymenoptera > Apidae > Bombus > Bombus huntii. The sequence continues at coordinate 8,869 of NW_026099407.1, forward strand.
TGCTCGAAGAGCTGGATATTTATCCAAAGCTGGTGCCCCAAACATATACTCGAAATTTTCAAGGGCCGCTGCAAATACGAAGTCCGCCCATGTCGTCTGAAAAAAGGTTTGTATACATTTATTTTGTACCTCCTCTATTAAACAATTTTTTTAATTTACCTTGAAAAATGTGAAAAATCGAACTCTTAACTAAAGATCACTAGCTTTTTAGGAAGAATTTGGATTTTTATTTTATTGTCAGAATTTAATGGATAATTTTAGAAACTTCAACCTTTGGAGGTATTTGTTAATTAAAAATGACAAAACTGGTATTATGTAAAAAAGAGTAATGTGTATCCAGAATCAATGTCGAATGGAAATTAGACAGTTCTATAAAAATAATCCTTCTCACGATTCCACAACTTCATAGCTTAATTAAATACAATTCTTCGGCGATATAATTACAAATACATTTACAGGAATTGTGTAATATGATAAATATCTCGTTAAAGAAATTGAAATCGTAAATTCCGCGGATAACCAGCGTTTATCATATAGAGACAGGGATTTGCAAAGAATAAAAGTTGTAGAACGTTGAAAGGCGTTGAGAGAAACGTGATGTTATCCCGTTATTCGTTAACGCAACGCAGTTAAAAAAAATCCCGTAAGAAGATTACGATAATAGATAACCTGAGTCGAGTGTTTGTCGGGGGATCTAAAAGATTCTTTCGAGATGAGCGTCTGAGATTGCAGAGAAGAAAATTTGGAAGCCATCGAATTCGTGATGTCGATAGAAATCTTCAGTTGGAATCGTTGTATCATAACGTAGTCTGCTTATGGTCGATAAGACTTTACTAAACTAAAAGTGACTACTAAAAGTTTCTATCCTCTAAATTCTATCTACGATTCTATAATCTAAAAACTGACTTTTGCAAACAAACTGTAACATTCGCTTAACGGAAAGACATACGTATCTTGTTTGTACTCGTCTTTTCACAATGAATTCTTGAACGTCTGTCTCTGTGGTGAGACAAATGCAAAGTCATCTCATCAGTTACTCACCTTGCTCCAAATCTTCAAGAGTATCGACGAGCACTTCGCATATCAGCGCATCCCCTTTGCAGTTTCCCATTAGATCGTACTTCCTCGCCAAGTAAGGCGCCACAGCGTTACCCTGCGCTACCGGTTTCCCGTCTACCTCCAGCACAGGCAGCTTTTTATAAGGCATTGCTAAGAACAAACATGGCTCATATGAACACTGTGTAGAGGGAAACGATCGATAGGAAATCACAACACAGCTTCCGAGGCCGTTGCGTTCTTGTGAATAGATGAATCGAAATCATTTCGGTTTTAATCAACATGGCCTAGTAAAGAAATACAGAAATGTCTTCTTTCTCCTTTTTTTCTTTTCTTACGATTACGATGGACAGGGTATCGCGTGTTTTTGACTGTTGGGAAGAACCCAAAGTTTTTAAAATCAAGGATAAAAGATAATACCAGACACGGAAAAAATATTAGAAAATGTACACGGTTCTTGTAATGAAAATTGAAATGCAAGGAATATAAATCGAATGTTTCTTGCGAACGTAATTTTGTGTTTTACACCGACAGGATTGATTTACAGACTCACGTTGATTTTTTGTTTCTCTATCTGCAAGCGACATATAAGATTATATCGAAGACTATGCTACGTAAAACTTTTATTATACTATTTACGATAGAAATGTCGCAACGGAAGATCGAATTTTATGTCTGCTTTGTTCTTTCGACTTTTTAGCTATGTTCTTGTTCATTTCCGCACTGATTTCAATTTTTTATCCTTTTTTTCCGACAAGTCCTAAAAAGTTTTTAAATTAACGAGAAACGTAGAAGTATTTTTGTATTCCTATTTTAAGTCACCTATTTACGGTCTTCTCAAAATATTCGAAATGCTTCGATTCATCGAAAACAATAAAGATTGCAACACAAAAATTCGAGAATCGTAAGTGAATTAAGTTGGTATTCGATAAACACGATATTACGGAAGCAAAACTTAATGAAAAGTTCGACTTTATTCCGTATGAAATTTTACTTTAAGTAAGTTTAGCCTGCACGTGAAACGAAAGTTTTATATACAGAAAAGTTTGAGTAAATGGTAGATACCTGAGAGTTGAACGATGAAAGTAAAAATCGATTCTTCACGCTTACAATCCTTGTATTCAGGCCAGAGTTCTTCGGGGATCCTCTCGTCGGTATACTCGATGCCAGTATATGCAAATATGTACCGTATATGTTCGGCACGACCACGGGCATTGAAGTAGATTAGTTTGTAGGTATGTTCGTCGCTCATTTTCCTTGCTCTGTCAACTTATCGAGAAAAATGTTACAATTAATTCGTGTAATTAACAGACTGTGTGCGTGTTTGTGTGTAGAGAGAACAATTTATTTATAGATGGAATAATTCGTATAATACGCAAAATAAATCATTTAGAAGGCTGGAATATGTGTTTTTGAAACAATTAATTATGTCGAAAAATATTTCAAACGAGATATAATTATGAAAAAAATAATAATTAAATGTATGTAAATGTATGTAATAATAGTTAAATGTATGTAAATGTAATAATTAAATGTAACTAGTTGTAAAAAAAATAATAATAAAAAATAAATAAATGTAAAAAAAGTGTGTGGGAGGAAGGTTGCAGCGTACGTGAGAAAAACTAACCTTCCCTAGTTAAGCCGTGGCAGACAATAGTCTTTGGAAATTCTTCGGAAACAGACGTTTGTTTGGTTTGAAGGACCTTTTCTAGGAAATCTATGAGATTTATGGAAGGTACTTGAAACCATGGAGGATACGCTGCGAGTATCCGAAGACATCCTTCGAACGGTCAATATCCTTCCACCGGGTAGGACACACCCACTCTTCTCTTACTTAATCACTAAGAGTTATATAAAGTTTATTCGATAATTCTGCTTCTCCTGACCTTTCCACAAATGGTTGTTTATATCTCGACATTCTTGGTACTTTTAATCAAATTTTAATAACAGTACTTTACTCGTCAGAAGTAAATAAAAAAGCTCTAAGTAGAAGCAAGGATTTACTTACCTTTCCTTTCTCGAATCTCAGTTAGCAATGTTGTTCCTCTTGAAAGATTTTCCAAGTTTCCAAGACAATTTCCACGCTGGTAACATTGTATATATTTTAAGTATCGTGAACCACAGGAACTTGTTGAGACAATATTGAAGAAAGCAAAGAGAATGAAGAAATTGTAGGAACTATGAGAGGCTACTCCTTCTTTCACAACTTATTTTCTCTTCGTTTGGGGGGAAAAACACAAATGAACGTAACGGTTGGTTTCATATACGTTTCAGATATCTGCTACTATCGCATGGAGGAGGATCCTGAAAAGAAGGAAGCGAGGAAGAATCAACTTTTGAACGAAACAATACCATTTTACTTGACTAAATTCGACCAGATTATTGGCGAAAATGAAGGATATATCATTCCTTCTACCGTAAGATTTTTTAGCCAAATTTAATGTTAAAATTTTTAGTCTTTGTGCAAACTGGGCCATGTTGTCCATAAAAAATTATTGAAACTTTGTTGCGACAAGACAGCTTTAATTGTTGAGAGCAGAGTGTATCTTTAAAATTCACTCCTGTTAGTTTATGTACAAATGAATTTGCCAAGATTTTCAGCTTTTAGATAATTATTCATGTATCTTCCTCATCAAGTTTGATAGAAATTATTACTATCGTAATCAAAGCAAAGATTAAGATATGTAAAATCATTTCTCTGGATATGACACTCTTGTTTAATGAGTGATAAATGATACCATTCGAAATATCATATTTATATAATATATAATGATACTTATAAGTGTAATCACTTAAGTACAGATATCTGAATTTTTCTCACTGTCACTGACATAGATACGTATTATCGTTCCTTAGATTACTTGACCAGTTTATTTCTTTCATCACTGTGTTATTATATAATAATAATAAATAGTCACATTAAATTAATTTAGTATGATTATGTTGTTTAATAATACGTGTTTCATTGCAAAATATTTAGCGATTGAAGGGCTCATAGGAAACATGAAAGTGAAAGAATACTAGAATCTAGAGTTTACGATTTCAATTTCTTTAACGAGATATTTATCATATTACACAATTCCTGTAAATGTATTTGTAATTATATCGCCGAAGAATTGTATTTAATTAAGCTATGAAGTTGTGGAATCGTGAGAAGGACTATTTTTATAGAACTGTCTAATTTCCATTCGACATTGATTCAGGATACACATTACTCTTTTTTACATAATACCAGTTTTGTCATTTTTAATTAACAAATACCTCCAAAGGTTGAAGTTTCTAAAATTATCCATTAAATTCTGACAATAAAATAAAAATCCAAATTCTTCCTAAAAAGCTAATGATATTTAGTTAAGAGTTCGATTTTTCACATTTTTCAAGGTAAATTAAAAAAATTGTTTAATAGAGGAGGTACAAAATAAATGTATACAAACCTTTTTTCAGACGACATGGGCGGACTTCGTATTTGCAGAGGCCCTTGAAAATTTCGAGTATATATTTGGGGCACCAGCTTTCGATCAATATCCAGCTCTTCAAACATTGAAGAAAAGGATTCATAGTATACCGGCCATTTCTGATTGGCTGATTAGGCGCCCATTCACAAACAGCTAAAAAGCTAAAAACGTGTGGAAAAAAGATGACCAGTACACCACTACATATATATGTACGCTGGCATCGCTACGTTGGCAAATGTTCGATGTTATACGTGTCGTAAAATGTAACAGTTCTATCTGAGCTGTGTTCCTTTATGTGAAGGTATTATTGTGTGTAATATTGTGAATTACGACTTTTCCTCTCCGATATTCGTGAATTGAATCACGGTCAACTCAGCTTGAACTAAAATCCTAACTAAAATCGTCACCAACAAATCCGATGGTCCCGTGCGCTAGCCATCCTTAGCTTTCCTCCGAGACAGCATCGTCTCCCAAGACAGTTCTGATTTTACATCCTTCGAACGGTCAATATCCTTCCACCGGGTAGGACACACCCACAGATCAGTCACTTATTCATCTCGTACATACGCACCAGCGTAACTGCCTTCGTTATAAGTTGTTGGAATAAACGGTGAAATATAACTTACTATACTGTGTCATATTCATTTAACCACCTCTTATCTTAACCGAAACAGGGGAACGACTACTTCGCGGCGTCGATTCACCGAATCGTAGCGAGAATTTACGCCTCTCGTTACTGCGACTGCGTCTCTCCGCGAACGGTCGTAACACATTGATCGACAGAAGTACTAAACTCTAATAACATAAATTTATATATTTTCTATTTCCCAGCCACCAGTTTTATAGATTTTTCTATCTTCTGTACTACTTTTATCCCTTTTATTTTTTCTTACATGAGATTATTGTAGATTTAATATCATTTGTTCGCAATATTTGTTATTTATCTTTCCTTGAATTTGAAATTTCGCGCTTCAATGTTGTGTGTTGTTCGACGTTTTATCGAACGATGTTTATCGAACTAGTTTATGAATACATACATAATCATTAAAGAATCTATAAACCTTACTAGTTTGTTTTTACTAAGTTTTGTTACAGAAAACATGTTCTCATAAATTTTCAACTTTAATTTATGGAAATTTATTAACCTTAAACTATAAAATCATTCAATGAGTCTTTCCGGATGTTTTTATGTAGTCATAATTTCACATATCAGCACAGCTCCACCAATAGGATAAGAGTTACGTGGAAGCAACAGGGGGGAAGAAGAACATATATTGATCTAAAGGTTATTTTTGTCTCATTCGAGTTTCTGTTAACCGGCTTGGTAATTTCCTGTGCTTGTTTCGACTTTGAAGTCTTAAAAAAAAAATTGTAAGTAAGTAGTATATATATAGTATATATATCCTGAGTCAAAGTTTCTCTTTATAAATAATAAACCGTTTAAAAACTATATTTTGTATGTTTTTTCCTTATTCATAATTAAATAATAAATATGAAATACTTCTACAGAAAGCCGACATCCTTCAATTAACCGAACAGCAGATGATTTAAAAATTAGTAGTTGAAAGAAATAAATGTTATTACATGTTCATAATTGATCGATAAATTTAAGTATACAATTAGAAAATGTTTCTTCTTTATTGATAACTAAATAATACAGATAAGATACAAGATACTTGTACGAAAAGTCGGCGCGTCGTTCAATTAACGGAACAGCAGAGGATTTGAAAATTAGTAGTTGAAAGAAATAAATGTTATCATATGTTCATAATTGATCGATAAATTTAAGTATGCAATTAGAAAATGTTTCTTAAGTTTGGAAGAATATATAATCATGCTGAATGTTTTGTAGTTACGAAAGTTGTATACAAACATACATTGTACATACGACTAGTAATGGTACTAAATTACTGTTAGAGGGTCTTGGGTGTATAGAACCATATGGTTAAATTAATACTAGAGATAACGAATCGTGCGAATGTAATTAATATTTTGAAATGCGTTGTTTGCATTAATTGATAGTTTTCTTATAAACTTTTTTATAAACACTTTCATTGCTATAGAAAAAAGATAAATGCCGGTAATATGTCTATCCTACTTAAATAGAAAGTGCAATATTTTGTTATAATATTTGGCGCAAGTTTATACATTATTACATCCAAAAATAATATTCTTTTTATATCTAAGCTATATTAAAATATAAAGATACAAATAGCTATGCGAGTAGTTAGTAGTTGATGCTTTTTACTTAAATTGTCTTATACTTCATAATTTGTAATAATATAATTCTTGTCATCAATGATTCTTTGTTTTTACTTTGTATATATTATACTTCCAGGAAGATGCCGCTCTATAAATTGACTTACTTCCCAGTTACGGCATTGGCAGAACCAATCCGTTCTTCTTCAGCTATGCTAGTATTCCATTTGAAGATGAACGTATCAAAAAGGACGTCTGGCCAGAAATAAAGCCCTGTAAGCTTAAAATTTAAAGAAATTCTGTTTCTTAAATCTCATCTTTCCTAATTTAACTAAAGTAGCTAAATAAAGTAGAACACAATTATGCAGAGTATGACAGAGATTATTGTTTACTCTCCATTGCTCTATAAGATATGTGGGAGAACAATAGGTATTGTTAAGGAGACAATGCCCTTTGTTTGCTGATAAATTATCAATAAATTAAATTATATCTTTCCAAAACAGATAACAGGAAGCTAGATATTTAAGAAGCATCATAATCTGTTTGTTCGATAGAATCTTTGATTCTATTAGTTGTATGTTTTTAGTGACTCCTTATGGCCAGCTTCCTATGCTCGTAGCTGATAGAAGGAAGGTTGCTCAGTCTACAGCTATTTGCCGTTACTTAGCCAAACAATATGACTTAACTGGAAAGACTGACTGGGCAAATCTTCATATTGATGCCATTGTTGATACTATTCATGATATTCGTCATAGTGAGTATCCAGTGCTGTTTTGCATAAATCTTATGAGAATCTTGATAACAGATAGTACGTATCTGTTCAGGTATTTATTAGTTGAAATCCGATTTAATATTTGATTTAATCGAACGATACACGTATGTCAACAATACAAGACAAAGGATTAAAAAGGATTGTAATTCTATCTTCAGTATCATTTAAATTTCGCACAACACTGTATTCAAATTAGTATAACATTAGCGAATAGTATTTAACTGAAAACAAATTTTCAGAAATTGCCGCCTTCCACTATGAGGAGGACGAGAAGGTCAAAGCTGCAAAACGCAAGGCTGCTGAAGAGACGCTGCCGTTCATTTTAGAACGTTTGGACCAGCAAGTGAAGGAAAATGACGGCTACTTCTACGATGGTACTCTCTCTTGGGCTGATTTAACATTCGTTGCTCTGCTCGATTATTTGAACTTTATGTACAAGTCTGATCTGATCGAGAATTACGAGAATCTGAAGCTGCTGGAGAAAAAGGTCCTCCTTCTGCCCAAGATCAAAAACTGGATTGAGAGACGCCCAGTTAGCGAATTCTAAACTTCACGATTGCTTATGGTTTTATAAGCGTTTAAAGATTGCGGTCTTAGTGTGTTGAGAGAATGAAGAACGAATCGTGTTGATGGAAGTTTGTATGGAATATACTGATTGCTTTTAACATTCATTAGTTCCAGTTATTACCGATATTTTTGTCATTTAGTTAGGGTTTTCCCTTTAGATTACGTTGTGATAGAGAACTATTATTTGTGTATTCCTACAGAAACATACGAACTATATAAACTGTTGACACGATGTTGTGCTTTTGTATTATAGAGATAATAATAAAACCATCAAACAATCATTAATTATGTTTTTTATTATATTCATTAAGAATTGAAGATTACCTCCTTGGTGATCTTGATAATATCGTATTTTACAAATGTCGAACAAAAAAAAATGTATGATTATTTTATTCAATACGTTATGAGGGTTGCTTTAAAAAAAATACGAGTTACATATTTCTTTGAAAAAAGCATGATTTTTATCGATACAATAATGTTCTTCTGTTATCGCTTTAAAGTTGAGTACTTCGTTGATTACACGAGAGAACTCGCCTACAGCAAACAAGATACGACCGTGTGTAAAGTAATTAATCTGTTTGCTCGTTGCTAGCTACACATAAGGCTTGCGTAAAAAAAAATATGCATTTCAGTTCAGGCGGAGAATTATGTAGGAAGTCATTTTGTCGATCAATAACTTAGTTAATAAAAGATCAAATTTTCATGTACATAAATGTAAGTAACGTTCAAGTATTAATCATTACATACAATTTTTGTATAATTCGATATCTTGGTCACTTACATCTTACAAATGATATATAGATAATATTTATGAGATACATTGGAGCTATCTTTTAGTTAACGCCATTTTTTCTTGTTTTCTCTGTACTTTTACTATTCTTCCAAAAATATCTAAGGATCGATGACTTCAAATTAAACTAGAATTGCTTCGGTATATTGTCAATCAATGGCTATTTGTATTCACATCTGTATCAAAGGAAAACCGATTGCAAAATTAATTACCCTTGCAACTCCGCAATCTGAAACTATGTGTGATCGACCTTGAAGATGACAAATCTCAATGTTTGAAGTAGTACAAAAAGATGATAATTTAATTTCGCTTTATCAAACTGTACAAAATTTGTATACACATACAGAAAAAAAAACGGAGTTCAAACATTAATCAACATGAATTATCGGTTATTATTGCTGAGTAATTATTAGGATTAGAGTTTTGGAGTATCGATCGTATCGAGTTTTAACTATCGGTTTCCGCAATTTATTGTTTTTCTAAACTATCTCTAAATGGTATCAGTTTTTGAATATTTTATAGTTTACACTCCAACATACTGACGTAAGCTATCGAAAATAATTGTAAATTATGCAATATCATTTTTTTTATATTTCATAATCTAAATTTCAATCTATTTTTTGTATTTAACATCCCTTTTTTATTGTTCGTGTTCCGTCTTGTACGTTCTTCAAAAAATCTTAATTTTTTTTTGGATAAAATCTTGTGTGAATTTACAAAAAATACGATTCTTCGTTTAATTTTTTTCCCTTATTGTCTTTACATATTTGGAGTTTAAACGCGTTATAAGTACGTTTTTTTTTTTAACATGATTACGTAGAATTCTTATTCTGAATAAATTATTTGTTTCCGCTTCATAACTGTTTCTAAATTACAGCGCATTTAATCTTGGAATGCACAGTAACATTTTATACTTTTTACGTTCTAAGGAATTTCCAGGATCGGTTAAAAATTAAATTACAGTAATGGTAATACTCGATATTAATGTCAGACGTGGATACTTCACTGTTTTGTATAATAATTTGTTATCTTGGCATCGATCAAGGTATTTAATATACAAAGCGTACAGATTAATAAGAATTTTAATTAATCCTTCTTCTATAGTATTCACCGTTCTTTTCGAGCTCGTACCATTTCAAATAGACTTTCGAATAGATTTCAAAGATTTGTCTGTTCAAATAAAATTTCCCTATCAGTCGTCCCGTTACTGTTCCGTAGTTTCCAACAGATTGCAGATTCGTTTAAAAAACATTTGTAACGAAAAACAAACCCACTCGCAGAAATGTTATTCAATATCGCATTTATAACTTTCATAGACATCCTCCTCTCATTGCTATCATTGTAAACAGATTGAAACTTCGTTTGCAAACACTCGCGATTAAAAAAAAAAAAGAAGAATTAATCTTAAACAATTTTATCTTGTGTTCCATTTATAATTTTCATAATTGTCTTCCCGACGTTGTATCATTTTAAATGGCTTTTTTCTATCCATCTATGTTGCAGCGAGATCAACGGTCCTAATTACTAAATTGCACGATGTGTTCATACAAATTCACTTTTTATGAACGCGATGAAACGAAATGAAACCTAAGTAGAGATTTGTTTTCTCATCAAGTATAACGAGTTTTATACTTTGGATAGATTGCCTCGTTGTGAGAAGGTCTTAATCGTTTATAATTGCGATTAAGTAATTGCAATAAGTCCTATTTTTAAGAAACGTTCTCACATGCTGTCACACACTCTAATTAGAAAAGGATCATGAAACATTCGGTTTATGATATTATTTGTTTGTAAATCTTCCTGCTTCCGGAAACTTTTTTAAATATGAAAATATTTATATACAAAATTAAATATTTTTTTCAATATCAACACTTCTTGCGTTTATGTTGTCCTAGTCAGAATTATATTATTTCGTGTATCCTGTTGCTTTTTATATGATAGTCCTCCCGTTGGCCGCGGATTCGTTATCAAGCCTGAGGTCCTCGTCACTAGTGTCACTATCGACAATAAAGGTACCCCACCCGCGACCGGACGATGGAGAACTCCAACACGGAATCGCAATCTCCCGCGAGCCCTGCCCGGGAGGGCGCCTCGAGCTCGGACTCGGAATGTGACTCGAGCTCGGATTCGGATTCAGACTCGACATCAGAAGTGGCATCCGAACACACGTTGTCGGCACGGGATCGTAAGAGTATCGTGCGCGCACTAAAGCGGTCGCTAGGGAAGAAGAAGAGGAAGAAGAAGAAAGGACACCGGGCAACCTGGGTATCGCTACCGCGCTTCAACCCCGAAGCCGCGGACGCAGATCCAGCCGCCTGGTGCACAGCCGTCGGCCTGCTCATGAGGGACCACCCCCTGAAAAACAGCGCACTGTATTCTGCCCTAAACCGTGCCCTAGAGGGTCCGGCAGAGTATTGGCTTACGCAGATAATGAACGGCGACGAGCTCACCTGGCCAGATTTTAAGGAACAATTCGCCGCGCACTTCGGTGGCCAAGAAGTAGCAGCCGCGTCGCTAATCAAGGTAGCCGAGGAACTACCGCGGGACGGCGAAACACCAGGAGCGTACGGAAATCGTATCATCACCCTCCTGGGGTCGAAGTGGCGAAATTCAACCAAGGAAGAAGTACTCGCCGCCACCGCCCTCCATCTGCTGGGCTCGCGCGATGAACGTTTTACGTTTAAAACTAGTCGTTACTAGCGCTCACGAGTGACATCACGTCGGTGACACAATTCCAAAGAGAAATGAAGCCCTTCCTATACACGGAGTGGCCCCGCCCCCGCCGTGGAGGTCATTAGCGAGCTCCGGAAACAAACGAGGCAGGTCACCCGCCCCCTGGACCAGGTGTGGCCACTGCGGTATTTACGGACATCCGACATTCGAATGCCGCAAGAGGGCGAAGTGGGAACCGAAGATGGACCCCCGACGCCCGGAGGAAAGCCGACCGGCTGCACCACCAAAAGCGTTGTGCTTTCACTGCCACATGCCGGGACACATCGCGTCTCGCTGTCCATCGCGGCGAGAAGAAAAACATTGCTCCGAGGACGAGCGCCGGGTCGATGCCTGCGTGGTGGAAGCCCCGACGGGTAGACTAAGCCAGCAGGCCACACACGAGGACGTGTAAGTGTCAGGATGGCCGAGTCGGAGACGAAAGGACGCCGGGGCCCCTCTGGAACTTCAGGACAACACCCTAACCTTGCAACCTAGAGCCTAATATAGCCATAACGAAACAATCGCAAGTATCCAAACCGATAGCAATCGTACGTCGATCGGAGGATCGTGTGTACTGAGACACTCGACCGGAGTCTTGTTTCGATGGCGTCGTTGGGATGACGAGCAGTCTTGCTAGAGAGCTGATCGGTGAAGGAAGTCGAGTGCCTTACGAGCAGGGAGTGGTGCACGTGTGAGTTAGAGCAAGGGAACCTGTCCTCCTGTTGGTCACGGATTCGTTATCAAGCCTGAGGCCCTCGTCACGAGTGTAACTATCGACAATAAAGGTACCCCACGCGCGACCGGGCGATGGAGAACTTCAACGCAGAACCGCTACCTCCAAGGAGCCCTCCCCGGGAGGGCGCCTCGAGCTCGGACTCGGAGATTCAGTCTCGACATATATATTATTATATATATTATATATACTATTATATCTATATCATATATGTATTTATATCTATAAATATATGTATAAATATATCTATTTAAAAAAATAAAGTTGACCTTCATATATCGCCAATAATATCGCGTGTGTAAAAAGAAACTAATTACATTTAATTCTTTTTTTACATTTATTTATTTTTTATTATTATTTTTTTTACAGCTAGTTACATTTAATTATTACATTTACATACATTTAACTATTATTACATACATTTACATAGATTTAATTATTATTTTTTTCATAATTATATCTCGTTTGAAATATTTTTCGACATAATTAATTGTTTCAAAAACACATATTCCAGCCTTCTAAATGATTTATTTTGCGTATTATACGAATTATTCCATCTATAAATAAATTGTTCTCTCTACACACAAACACGCACACAGTCTGTTAATTACACGAATTAATTGTAACATTTTTCTCGATAAGTTGACAGAGCAAGGAAAATGAGCGACGAACATACCTACAAACTAATCTACTTCAATGCCCGTGGTCGTGCCGAACATATACGGTACATATTTGCATATACTGGCATCGAGTATACCGACGAGAGGATCCCCGAAGTACTCTGGCCTGAATACAAGGATTGTAAGCGTGAAGGATCGATTTTTACCTTCATCGTTCAACTCTCAGGTATCTACCATTTACTCAAACTTTTCTGTATATAAAACTTTCGTTTCACGTGCAGGCTAAACTTACTTAAAGTAAAATTTCATACGGAATAAAGTCGAACTTTTCATTAAGTTTTGCTTCCGTAATATCGTGTTTATCGAATACCAACTTAATTCACTTACGATTCTCGAATTTTTGTGTTGCAATCTTTATTGTTTTCGATGAATCGAAGCATTTCGAATATTTTGAGAAGACCGTAAATAGGTGACTTAAAATAGGAATACAAAAATACTTCTACGTTTCTCGTTAATTTAAAAACTTTTTAGGACTTGTCGGAAAAAAAGGATAAAAAATTGAAATCAGTGCGGAAATGAACAAGAACATAGCTAAAAAGTCGAAAGAACAAAGCAGACATAAAATTCGATCTTCCGTTGCGACATTTCTATCGTAAATAGTATAATAAAAGTTTTACGTAGCATAGTCTTCGATATAATCTTATATGTCGCTTGCAGATAGAGAAACAAAAAATCAACGTGAGTCTGTAAATCAATCCTGTCGGTGTAAAACACAAAATTACGTTCGCAAGAAACATTCGATTTATATTCCTTGCATTTCAATTTTCATTACAAGAACCGTGTACATTTTCTAATATTTTTTCCGTGTCTGGTATTATCTTTTATCCTTGATTTTAAAAACTTTGGGTTCTTCCCAACAGTCAAAAACACGCGATACCCTGTCCATCGTAATCGTAAGAAAAGAAAAAAAGGAGAAAGAAGACATTTCTGTATTTCTTTACTAGGCCATGTTGATTAAAACCGAAATGATTTCGATTCATCTATTCACAAGAACGCAACGGCCTCGGAAGCTGTGTTGTGATTTCCTATCGATCGTTTCCCTCTACACAGTGTTCATATGAGCCATGTTTGTTCTTAGCAATGCCTTATAAAAAGCTGCCTGTGCTGGAGGTAGACGGGAAACCGGTAGCGCAGGGTAACGCTGTGGCGCCATACTTGGCGCGGAAGTACGATCTAATGGGAAAGGGCAAAGGGGATGCGCTGATATGCGAAGTGCTCGTCGATACAACGCAACAACAACGCAAATAAACACTCACAACAGGTTCGCCGTATTGGAATCCTCAAACGACGCCATGGAAATCGTAGAACCGCCACCAAACCAACATTCACAGAGAATCCCCCCTCCCCCACCAATATTTGTGGACGACGTCATTGACATACAGACAATGATCAAGTCCCTAGAGAGAGATACCAGCAAGGAGGAATATAACCTTAAGATAAGCAACAACAAGGTGAAAATACTACCGACGAACCCAGAAGCTTACAGAAAACTCACCAAGACACTCAGGACCCTGAACGCCAACTTCCACACCTACCAACTCAAACAGGAAAGGCCTTTCCGGGTGGTCCTACGAAACATACACCACTCAGCAGACATAGACGAACCAAAATACGAACTCTCAAAACTTGGCCACGAAGTCATCAACGTAAGTAATATAAGGCATAGAGTCTCGAAAGACCCGTTATCCTTATTCTTCCTAGACATTAAACAAAAACCGAATAACAAGGAAATATACAACATCAGTCGCCTAATGAACGCGATAGTAAAGATCGAACCACCGCTCGTGAAAAAAGAAATAGTGCAGTGCAAAAGGTGCCAAAGGGTCGGTCATACGCAGAAATACTGCAACCATACTTTCCGCTGCGTTAAATGCGCAGGCTCTCACTCCACTGACCAGTGCGCCAAATCACCGGAAACCCCAGCGAAATGCATCCACTGCCAAGGGGACCACCCTGCCAACTACAAAGGCTGCCCAGCATATAAAACACTATACACGAACAGGTACCCTAAGCTCAGAGCAAAAGAGGTATCCAACCAAACATCCAGCCCGCCGAAATTCACGACTACCCCAACCCCCTCAACCAACCAAACACCCAGTCCTACCAAATTCATCTCCACCTCAACCTCCTATGCCCAAGCAGTACAAGGCATCCAAAATAACCCGAACAGCCAAAGGAACCTTCCCCAAAACAGTGTCCCCAACCCACCAAACGCAGACAACTCCTCAAGGCTCGAAAAGCTAATAGAGAAACAATCGGAGCAAATAAATCACTTGCTATCGCTACTAACACTCATCGTGGAAAAATTAGCACGCCCCGACTCAAAATAAAACCAAGGCGCATAGCTCTCTGGAACGCCAACGGTCTAGCGCAACACAAACGTGAACTAGAACTCTTCTTAAAACACCAACAAATCGACGTAATGCTCGTATCGGAAACCCACTTCACCGATAAGAGCTACCTGAAAATAAATGGTTACAAATTCTACCATACCCAACACCCCAGCGGAAAGGCCCACGGTGGTACCGGAATAATAATCAAAGCAAGTATTAAGCACTACGAACTCCCACCATTCCAGAAAGACTACCTCCAAGCAACAAACGTAGCTATAGAAGACTGTCATGGCTCAATCACCACCTCAGCAGTATACTGCCCTGCCAGACACTTCATCGCCAAAGAAGACTTTGATAACTTCCTGGACACCCTGGGCAATAGATTCATAGTTGGAGGAGACTATAACGCCAAGCACATCCAATGGGGCAGCAGACTGGTTACAGCAAGAGGCAAAAACCTCTTAAACAGCATAATAAACAACAACCTCAACTACCTCACCACATACGAACCCACATACTGGCCCACTGACACCAACAAAATACCCGACCTTCTCGACTTCTTCATAACTAAAATTATCCCATCAAGACACGTCCAGATCAACTCCTCGGCTGATCTCTCCTCTGATCATTCTCCCGTGATAGCAACAGTCAGTTCAACAATCATCGAGAGTACACCTAATGGCTCCATTCACAACCAACACACCAACTGGCAGCTCTTCAGAGAAGTCTTTACACACTCAACCTCAGCCTTCATCCCACTAAAAACAAAGGAAGATATCGAAGCAGCCACGGAATACTTAAACACGAGCATAATAAACACAATCCGCCTCTCCACACCGACAAAGCCAACTAATAGCAAACAAGAATATCCACAATACATACTAAAAAAAATAGCAGAAAAACGTAGACTAAGAAGAGTATGGCAGACCCACAGAACACCGGAGGACAAACGCAAACTTAACAACGTAACTAGAAAGCTATCCAGAACCTTAACAAACTATAAAAACGACTGTTTCCATAAATACCTCGCCAGCTTATCCCCCACAGCCGACGCCAACTACTCACTATGGAAGGTCTCCAGGAAACTCACACGCCCCCCACAAATAATCCCACCTATCCGCCGTCCGCAAGGTGGATGGGCGCGAAGCCCTATAGAAAAAGCCGACCTGTTTGCAAAACACTTGTCAAAAGTATTCAAACCCCATTCCCCCCATGCCGCCGCGGACGTTACTGAATACCTACACACCCCCTTCCAAATGTCCCTTCCTATCGAACCCTTCTCCTCTGCTGAGACTATAGAAACAATCAGTCGCCTAAACCCCAAGAAAGCAGCAGGACACGACCTAATAGGCAATAGAGCAATCAAGGAACTTCCCACAAAAGGGATAGCACTCATCACATCGATTTTTAATGCTATCCTTCGCCTGGAACACTATCCTAAGGCTTGGAAAATCTCATTGATTACCCTCATCCCTAAACCCGGTAAACCGATACACGAAACCTGCTCCTATCGCCCAATCAGTCTTTTACCTACCCTGTCCAAACTATTCGAGAAGATGCTCACGAACCGACTCCTTCCAATCCTAGAGAACTTGAAAACACTCCCAGATCACCAATTCGGCTTCCGAAAACATCATTCTACAGTAGAGCAAATCCACCGCTTAACTCATACGATCAGCCAAACACTCGAAAAGAAAAAATATTGCTCAGCGGTTTTCCTGGACATCCAACAGGCATTCGATAAAGTATGGCACGAAGGGCTACTATACAAACTTAAAAAGATCCTACCCCACCCCTACTACTCCATCCTAAAATCTTACCTAACCAATAGACAATTCACGGTTAAATACCTAGACGCCACTTCTGCAACATTCCCAATAGAAGCCGGCATACCCCAAGGTAGTGTCCTCGGACCCCTACTGTACTCCATCTACACTGCCGACCTACCTATATCAAACGATATAACAATAGCGACATTTGCAGACGACACAGCGCTATTAGCTTCCCACGCAGACCCGGTAATAGCCTCATCCACTCTCCAGCGAAGTCTCGACTCCATGGAAAAGTGGTTTCACAAATGGGGCTTCAAAGTCAACGAAAAGAAATCCTCACATGTAACCTTCACGCTCCGAAAACAAACCTGCCCCCAGGTCACCATCAACAATGCAACAGTTCCTAGCAGGGACACAGTCCGATACCTGGGCATGACCCTGGACAGGAGACTAACGTGGAAGACACACATCTCAGATAAAAGGAAGCAACTAAAGGACAAACTAAAAAAACTCTATTGGCTCACGGGCCGACGCTCCAAACTAAATATACAGAATAAAATTACCCTCTACGAGACCGTAATAAAACCTGTCTGGACCTACGGAATCCAACTATGGGGAACAGCAAGTAACTCCAACATTGAAATACTCCAACGCTTTCAATCGAAAACGCTAAGATCCCTAATTGACGCACCTTGGTATGTAACCAACGAAACAATACATCGCGACCTCAAGATACCCACCGTCAAAGAGGAAATAGCAAAATATAGCGACAGATACAGCAAAAGAATCAACAAACACCGAAACCCCCTAATCACTGGACTACTCGATACGACGGACCAGATTCGCAGGCTGAAGAGGCACTACCCGCTAGACCTAAACGTTAGATTCATTTAATTATCCAAATCAAGCATATGCACTTACTTATAATACTTATAGATCATAAATTATAACTATCTATAATAAGTATTAACTTATTGTAAATAAACAGCCATGTCACTGCGCCACGCCAGAAAAATTACTGAAAATTCTCAACGCGAGAATTGATTGTAATTTCTACAAATAAATAAAAAAAAAAAAAAAAAAAACATCTCAGATAAAAGGAAGCAACTAAAGGACAAACTAAAAAAACTCTATTGGCTCACGGGCCGACGCTCCAAACTAAACTTACAGAATAAAATTACCCTCTACAAGACCGTAATAAAACCTGTCTGGACCTACGGAATCCAACTATGGGGAACAGCAAGTAACTCCAACATCGAAATACTCCAACGCTTTCAATCGAAAACGCTAAGATCCCTAATTGACGCACCTTGGTATGTAACCAATGAAACAATACACCGCGACCTCAAGATACCCACCGTCAAAGAGGAAATAGCAAAATATAGCGACAGATACAGCAAAAGAATCAACAAACACCGAAACCCCCTAATCACTGGACTACTCGATACGACGGACCAGATTCGCAGGCTGAAGAGGCACTACCCGCTAGACCTAAACGTTAGATTCATTTAATTATCCAAATTAAGCATATGCACTTACTTATAATACTTATAGATTATAAATTATATCTATCTATAATAAGTATTAACTTATTGTAAATAAACAGCCATGTCACTGCGCCACGCCAGAAAAATTACTGAAAATTCTCAACGCGAGAATTGATTGTAATTTCAACAAATAAATAAAAAAAAAAAAAAAAAAATTTTTTCAACGTTCCACTGCGGTGAAACTCGACGAGAGGACTACGGTCAGCGCAGAGCAAGCCTACGAATAAGATTCGGAATCTAGAACCAACCAGAAAGCAAACATCCCAGAGACTCCTCAACGGCAATAGCTACTACGGTAAGCTGGAAATCTGGATTCATTTTTACATTACCGTGTAAGAAAATCAATAAGCTCGATTAGAATCATGTCCACATCACGAAAAGACAAAATCGGGACTATTGATATCGCTTCTATAACCAGAGCTATGGATAAGTTGACTTGTGCCATACTCGAGCAAATCGAACTTCTTGCGCGACGTATAGAAGAAACGCAACGAGTAGCCGGTAGTGAAAACAAAAAACGTGCAGCAGAGATAGAACTATTAGGAAAACATATCTCTAAAATAAATTTAGGACATGACGCTACTACTGAATTAGTCTCCTTTATTACCACGGACGAATCTAATGCCACCAATGTTCAGAGAAAACGAGCATCTGTAAAACCTAACGAAACGGACGATATGGACAGTGAAGAAGGAGCAGTAAGTTGTGACAACCCCACGTACAATGCAAAAACTTGCCTAGATTTTATCCCTATACTCAATGGACAAGACGATATAGGAGTAGAAGGGTTTATTAAACGGGTAAGAGAAGCTCGAGCCGAATGTCGAGAAAAACGCATATTATTACGACTAATTCTAACGCAAAGAATCATTGGAGAAGCGGAACGCAGTATCCGCCACACCGAAATCGAGAATTACGAGGACCTGTTTGAAAGCCTCAGAAAATTTGTTTTTTTTTTTTTTTTTTTTTATTTATTTGTAGAAATTACAATCAATTCTCGCGTTGAGAATTTTCAGTAATTTTTCTGGCGTGGCGCAGTGACATGGCTGTTTATTTACAATAAGTTAATACTTATTATAGATAGTTATAATTTATGATCTATAAGTATTATAAGTAAGTGCATATGCTTGATTTGGATAATTAAATGAATCTAACGTTTAGGTCTAGCGGGTAGTGCCTCTTCAGCCTGCGAATCTGGTCCGTCGTATCGAGTAGTCCAGTGATTAGGGGGTTTCGGTGTTTGTTGATTCTTTTGCTGTATCTGTCGCTATATTTTGCTATTTCCTCTTTGACGGTGGGTATCTTGAGGTCGCGATGTATTGTTTCGTTGGTTACATACCAAGGTGCGTCAATTAGGGATCTTAGCGTTTTCGATTGAAAGCGTTGGAGTATTTCAATGTTGGAGTTACTTGCTGTTCCCCATAGTTGGATTCCGTAGGTCCAGACAGGTTTTATTACGGTCTCGTAGAGGGTAATTTTATTCTGTATATTTAGTTTGGAGCGTCGGCCCGTGAGCCAATAGAGTTTTTTTAGTTTGTCCTTTAGTTGCTTCCTTTTATCTGAGATGTGTGTCTTCCACGTTAGTCTCCTGTCCAGGGTCATGCCCAGGTATCGGACTGTGTCCCTGCTAGGAACTGTTGCATTGTTGATGGTGACCTGGGGGCAGGTTTGTTTTCGGAGCGTGAAGGTTACATGTGAGGATTTCTTTTCGTTGACTTTGAAGCCCCATTTGTGAAACCACTTTTCCATGGAGTCGAGACTTCGCTGGAGAGTGGATGAGGCTATTACCGGGTCTGCGTGGGAAGCTAATAGCGCTGTGTCGTCTGCAAATGTCGCTATTGTTATATCGTTTGATATAGGTAGGTCGGCAGTGTAGATGGAGTACAGTAGGGGTCCGAGGACACTACCTTGGGGTATGCCGGCTTCTATTGGGAATGTTGCAGAAGTGGCGTCTAGGTATTTAACCGTGAATTGTCTATTGGTTAGGTAAGATTTTAGGATGGAGTAGTAGGGGTGGGGTAGGATCTTTTTAAGTTTGTATAGTAGCCCTTCGTGCCATACTTTATCGAATGCCTGTTGGATGTCCAGGAAAACCGCTGAGCAATATTTTTTCTTTTCGAGTGTTTGGCTGATCGTATGAGTTAAGCGGTGGATTTGCTCTACTGTAGAATGATGTTTTCGGAAGCCGAATTGGTGATCTGGGAGTGTTTTCAAGTTCTCTAGGATTGGGAGGAGTCGGTTCGTGAGCATCTTCTCGAATAGTTTGGACAGGGTAGGTAAAAGACTGATTGGGCGATAGGAGCAGGTTTCGTGTATCGGTTTACCGGGTTTAGGGATGAGGGTAATCAATGAGATTTTCCAAGCCTTAGGATAGTGTTCCAGGCGAAGGATAGCATTAAAAATCGATGTGATGAGTGCTATCCCTTTTGTGGGAAGTTCCTTGATTGCTCTATTGCCTATTAGGTCGTGTCCTGCTGCTTTCTTGGGGTTTAGGCGACTGATTGTTTCTATAGTCTCAGCAGAGGAGAAGGGTTCGATAGGAAGGGACATTTGGAAGGGGGTGTGTAGGTATTCAGTAACGTCCGCGGCGGCATGGGGGGAATGGGGTTTGAATACTTTTGACAAGTGTTTTGCAAACAGGTCGGCTTTTTC
This sequence comes from Bombus huntii, assembly GCF_024542735.1. NCBI lineage: Eukaryota > Metazoa > Arthropoda > Insecta > Hymenoptera > Apidae > Bombus > Bombus huntii. Next base: position 30,137 of record NW_026099407.1, read on the forward strand.
TATAGGGCTTCGCGCCCATCCACCTTGCGGACGGCGGATAGGTGGGATTATTTGTGGGGGGCGTGTGAGTTTCCTGGAGACCTTCCATAGTGAGTAGTTGGCGTCGGCTGTGGGGGATAAGCTGGCGAGGTATTTATGGAAACAGTCGTTTTTATAGTTTGTTAAGGTTCTGGATAGCTTTCTAGTTACGTTGTTAAGTTTGCGTTTGTCCTCCGGTGTTCTGTGGGTCTGCCATACTCTTCTTAGTCTACGTTTTTCTGCTATTTTTTTTAGTATGTATTGTGGATATTCTTGTTTGCTATTAGTTGGCTTTGTCGGTGTGGAGAGGCGGATTGTGTTTATTATGCTCGTGTTTAAGTATTCCGTGGCTGCTTCGATATCTTCCTTTGTTTTTAGTGGGGTGAAGGCTGAGGTTGAGTGTGTAAAGACTTCTCTGAAGAGCTGCCAGTTGGTGTGTTGGTTGTGAATGGAGCCATTAGGTGTACTCTCGATGATTGTTGAACTGACTGTTGCTATCACGGGAGAATGATCAGAGGAGAGATCAGCCGAGGAGTTGATCTGGACGTGTCTTGATGGGATAATTTTAGTTATGAAGAAGTCGAGAAGGTCGGGTATTTTGTTGGTGTCAGTGGGCCAGTATGTGGGTTCGTATGTGGTGAGGTAGTTGAGGTTGTTGTTTATTATGCTGTTTAAGAGGTTTTTGCCTCTTGCTGTAACCAGTCTGCTGCCCCATTGGATGTGCTTGGCGTTATAGTCTCCTCCAACTATGAATCTGTTGCCCAGGGTGTCCAGGAAGTTATCAAAGTCTTCTTTGGCGATGGAGTGTCTGGGAGGGCAGTATACTGCTGAGGTGGTGATTGAGCCATGACAGTCTTCTATTGCTACGTTTGTTGCTTGGAGGTAGTCTTTCTGGAATGGTGGGAGTTCGTAGTGCTTAATACTTGCTTTGATTATTATTCCGGTGCCACCGTGGGCCTTTCCGCTGGGGTGTTGAGTATGGTAGAATTTGTAACCATTTATTTTCAGGTAGCTCTTGTCGGTGAAGTGGGTTTCCGATACGAGCATTACGTCGATTTGCTGGTGTTTTAAGAAGAGTTCTAGTTCACGTTTGTGTTGCGCTAGACCGTTGGCGTTCCAGAGAGCTATGCGCCTTGGTTTTATTTTGAGTCGGGGCGTGCTAATTTTTCCACGATGAGTGTTAGTAGCGATAGCAAGTGATTTATTTGCTCCGATTGTTTCTCTATTAGCTTTTCGAGCCTTGAGGAGTTGTCTGCGTTTGGTGGGTTGGGGACACTGTTTTGGGGAAGGTTCCTTTGGCTGTTCGGGTTATTTTGGATGCCTTGTACTGCTTGGGCATAGGAGGTTGAGGTGGAGATGAAATTGGTAGGACTGGGTGTTTGGTTGGTTGAGGGGGTTGGGGTAGTCGAGAATTTCGGCGGGCTGGTTGTTTGGTTGGATACCTCTTTTGCTCTGAGCTTAGGGTACCTGTTCGTGTATAGTGTTTTATATGCTGGGCAGCCTTTGTAGTTGGCAGGGTGGTCCCCTTGGCAGTGGATGCATTTCGCTGGGGTTTCCGGTGATTTGGCGCACTGGTCAGTGGAGTAAGAGCCTGCGCATTTAACGCAGCGGAAAGTATGGTTGCAGTATTTCTGCGTATGACCGACCCTTTGGCACCTTTTGCACTGCACTATTTCTTTTTTCACGAGCGGTGGTTCGATCTTTACTATCGCGTTCATTAGGCGACTGATGTTGTATATTTCCTTGTTATTCGGTTTTTGTTTAATGTCTAGGAAGAATAAGGATAACGGGTCTTTCGAGACTCTATGCCTTATATTACTTACGTTGATGACTTCGTGGCCAAGTTTTGAGAGTTCGTATTTTGGTTCGTCTATGTCTGCTGAGTGGTGTATGTTTCGTAGGACCACCCGGAAAGGCCTTTCCTGTTTGAGTTGGTAGGTGTGGAAGTTGGCGTTCAGGGTCCTGAGTTGCTTGGTGAGTTTTCTGTAAGCTTCTGGGTTCGTCGGTAGTATTTTCACCTTGTTGTTGCTTATCTTAAGGTTATATTCCTCCTTGCTGATATCTCTCTCTAGGGACTTGGTCATTGTCTGTATGTCAATGACGTCGTCTACAAATATTGGTGGGGGAGGGGGGATTCTCTGTGGATGTTGGTTTGGTGGCGGTTCTACGATTTCCATGGCGTCGTTTGAGGATTCCAATACGGCGAACCTGTTGTGTGTGTTTATTTGCGTTGCTGGTTCTATTTTCCTTTTCTTTGTAGTGTTAGCGTCGTTAGTGCGGACAGTTCTGCTGCACTTCTGCCACGGGGGGGGGGGGGGGGGGGTAGCACGGGGTAGCTGCGGGTCTGCTCCGGAGAGCCTGGTCGCGGTTGCTGGGCCATCATCGAGCTAGTTAATTCGGAATGAACAACTAGTCGTGAGGCTGTGAGGCTAGTATTCGGGTTGGGGTTAGGTGCGTGGGATTTTCTTCTCCCTAGAGGGTAAGGGACACTTAGCTGCGTTCTCTTTCGACAGTTGGGCGACACGTGTTGTTTTCGAACTACGCTGGGCACTAGAGACACGTCTGCACGCTTCGGCACTCCACAGCGAAATGTAGAAAATTTGTATCCGTGAATATTACATCTAATGGAGCTCGTGATAAGTTGCAACGCACGCGACAAAACGTTAACGAATCGGTACACAGTTATGTGAAGAGGTTCCGACACAACCTCAACGAACTGATATACGCGCTTCAACACGAAATTCGCGATCCAGTACGTCGAGCAGTCGCCATAGATCTTGAAACTGAACGAGCGACCAAAGTTTTTGTCCTAAATTTAAAACCCAAAATAGAAATACGCACATCGACTACAAGACCAAAGAATCTCCAAGAAGCACAAGATGCAGCTTTCGAGGCGGAGTTAGTCATAAGGGAAATCGAACGCAACAAAAAAATAAGAAGAATAATGAACCAACCAATTGAGAGAGCCAAAAACCGATTCCAAGGAACACCTAAACCAATGCCAAGAAACTTCCAGCAAGCTGAACGAACGCCACTTACCCAAAGAACTCAACTGAAATGTTTAAAATGCAACCAAATCGGACATGTCTCCAGTCAATGTAGAAATTTTCAAACACCCAGCCAACATCCGCGACAACGAAGTAACTATCAACGAAACCGGAAGAAAATATTCATAAAGCATCTACGGACGCTAGACCCCAGGATTGTGAAACATCGCTTCGTCTGGAAAACAAGGACATCCATACCTACGGGAAGGACTAACTTGGACTACGGTCATCCTCGGCGACGAATTCTTAATCCACGAAACCAGAAGGCCTTTGGAACTGGAAGCATCTACGGAAGCTAACAAATCAAGGTAAACGCTGGATTCATTTTACATATAGAGGCAGACTATCTAGCTTTGAACAAGACTCAGACAAAGAGTTAGCGACATTTAAAACGATGCGGAAAGGTAAAGCATGCACTGGTAGGGACGAACAAAGTATTAAAATGACAAACCAACTACGGGAGCAAATCGCGCGACTGCGAAGAAGCATGGACCTTTTCCAACAAGCAAAAGAAGAGGGTCAACGCCTCGATAAAAAATCGAATTGCTACGAAAAACAATTGACGAAATAGAGTTAAGAAAACTGTTAAAGGAGACTATTAAAGAAGCTACTAGTCGGAGTTATCAGGGTAGTTTAGTTTCTAATAATTTGAACAAAAGCTTGGAGAAAACAGACGTTACTGTAGGAAATGAAGAAATGGTTTTGAAAGAATTTTCAAAAGAATTGCAGTCTAATGTAGAAAATTCTTATGAAAAGAAAGTATCAATTGACACCGCTTCACAGGATTATATTTTCATTAAAACAGACTTAATGTTTGATGTCAATAGCTCGACAGAATACCAGAAAGAGTCTGTGAAACGAAGGAAAGAAGATATTGCAGTGTTATATAATGATTTGTCACCATCTTCGTCACAAGATACTCAAAATTTACAAGAATGGTTTGACAAAAAAAGTAAAAGTTTAGGAGAAGCAGAAAAAGATCATAACAAGAAGGATAATATTTCAATGAGAAATATTTTGGACGGCGATACAAATAAAGAAAACCAAATTGAAACGAAGGAATTAGAAGCAGTTAGTAAATCAACTGCTGAAAATGATACAAAATCAATAGACAACGTTGAACAAAGTATATCATTAGAATCCATACAAAAAGCAAGAGATAATGCTTACAATAATGAACATTTGCTTATAGAAGAAGACCAAATGATGACAGCGAAAAATGCGTGTGATACTACAGAATCAAAAACTTCAGCAGATCTTATGTCGAGAAATTTAGAGAAGTCTTTAGAGAATAAAGATGACAAGAATCCATCTCCATCTATGTTAGATAGTAGTAAACGGAGCAGTCGTTATAATGTTGCTGCAAAGCCTGCTACTTCGCCAAAATTTGAAGAAATTGTTTATAATCAAACCAGACAATCAAACACAAATAAAATTTTGCGAAGCGCTTTAAAGACGAAATTAATCGAAGACAAGTCTGAAATAATTAATAAACAAAAGGCATCGGAAAATGTAGAAAATAAATTTGCCAAAGAAGAAAAAAGAGGTGTTAAACAAAAATCAATTTCAGATAGTGAAAACGAAACAACTGATGCTCGTCAACGAAGGAAAGTTCTTTTAACGAACACAGCTAGTGATAGCGATAGGTATAAATCTGTAGAAAATGATAATGCAGTAACGGGTGTAATAGCAACTGATGAAGCGAAACATAGAGGCAGACCTAGGAGATCGGATAAAGTCGAAGTTAAAAAAGATGAAGATACAAGGAAGATCCTACAAAATGAGAAGGGTGGATTAGAAGAACAAAGAAAACTCGAAGAAGATACAAAAGAAGAAACTGCAGAGACAGAAGTCAATTCAAAAGGTATATTAAATAATAAGTGCGATTTACTTGATACCGAAAGAGCTATTGAAATTAATGATACGGTTCAAGATATTAAATTTACTGAAGGTAGAAGCCGCACTCAAAATGATATGGAAGATGTAGTAGAAGATTCGCAAGAATTATCTAATGAAAGTAAGTTATCAGAAATAAGGATTGCACTTAACAAAATTGAATATACAAAAACTATTTTACGGAATAAAAAGAATTCATTAGAAAGAGAAAGAGGAGTAAGGGAAAAGAAGAAAATGTACAGACAGAAGTTACCGCAAAAAATATACCAGATGATAAATGTGATTTACTTTAGAAAAAAAAGAGAGAAAGAAAGAAAGAAAGAAAAAAGAAAAATCAAGTTATAATGGAAGGGTTTGATGACCCAGGAATATTCTTTTTCGATAACTTCTCGAGAGGTGAATTTAATGAGACGCGAACTAATTTTCAACATTCGAAGAAGAAGTTTATGGAATTTATTACACAATTCCACGAGGGAAACTCCAATTACAAATATAGAGATATTTTAAAACGTAATTATAATTTGGGTCAATCATGGATAGAAATTAATTTGGAAGATCTGACAGCTTTCGATGAATCACTCGCAAAAAAAAGTTTACAAGCATCCAATTGAATATTTACCTATTTTGGAAGCAGCGGCAAGAGATTTAGCGGATGAACTTACAGCTCCAACACCACCAGAGGAAGAAAAAATTGAAGATATACAAATTTTATTATCTACAGGAAATGTACGACAGAACAATTGGCGGAAGGAGAGCTTTCTGATAAAATTAAATATTTTAAAGAAAAGGATAGCCAGATACCAAAACTCAAAGAAGAACAGAATAAATGGAGAAGTTTAGGAAAAACGATCACAGGAAAACTTGAAGAAGAAAAATCCCGTCGAAAAACAACCTCAAGATGTAAATCATTCTCAAGACCGCTCATACATCAATCTTGAAGAAAAACTAAGATTTTGGAGGACCAAAATCAATCTAAGAAGAGGGGTATGTAACGTCAATTCACATCAGAGACCAGGCCACACACCACGGACAGGATGGCACCCAGATGTCTGCATATCCTTGGCACGCACCCTCAATAGTCTTAAGTGCCCACCAGGGGCCTTGGCATTTTTATAGTTAAGGTCCTTCGGACCAAGCGAGTATTTCCTGTCTTAAATTTCCCTTTACGTTTATTGTCTACCACGTTTTAGCTTAGAAAGTTGGTTTTCTCCACATCTGGTATGTTCCGTTGGCAACTTTCTCGCGAGGGCGGCTAAAACCCTTCCTGGTCCTCCAACCGTCCTATTATCCAATCGGAGACGGTGTCTATTGCCCTCACTTCCTTAACCAAAATTGTCATCAACAAATCCGATAGTCCCGTGTCCTTAGACACACCCACCCCTAGCTTTCCTCAGACACAGTATCGTCAGTAAAACTTCACTTATTCTGTATCCTTAGAATAGTCAACATATCTATATCGGTCTCTACCCTTATAAGTCGCGTACTTAATGTATTGTTGTAACTAAGTCTTACATAACGTGGTTGGAGTGAATTGTGATTTATGCTAATTCAGTGCATGTTACATTGTGATTGGTGAATTCACAATAAAGGTTGATTAAAACAAAGTTAACTGTTGTGTTACGACTCAACTATATTTTATTTCCACCAACCAACCCTAAAAATTACGTGACACTGGCATCGCTATGTTGGTAAATGTTCGATGTTATACGTGTCGTAAAATGTAACAGTTCTATTTAAAAAAAAAATTTCGTGTCTATGAGTACGTTAAAAGTTTAACTATAAAAAGTCTCATCTGAGCTCTGCTCCTTTATGGAAGGTATTATTGTGTTTGAAAGAACACAATATATAATAAATGTATGTATGTTCTATAATAAATGTTTGTTCTTTCGAAAAAAGTTCGAAAATTTTCTTTCTTTTATCCGTACTTAACTTTTTAATAAAATGCACGATTAATTCTTGTGTCTCGTTTAAACAGCTTTTGGTCTATCGTTATTTCGAATTATTTGAACATCGTGTGAATTTACTATTTAATTTTACAATATCATTTACTATATAATTTTACAATTATAATTTTACAATATCAATAATTTACAATAAGTGAGGGAAAAATCATTGAATGTAATATCTAGATGTCTATATACTATTTTAAACAATACATAACTCGAGATACTCGTTTCGTCTCTTCATGATACTTACTGGCAATACCGAGTACAAATATGATGTTCTTTGAAAATAAAAAATGGATTTGAAAACGTTAATGCACGTTTTTTTTCTTTTTTTTTTTTATTTATTTGTTGAAATTACAATCAATTCTCGCGTTGAGAATTTTCAGTAATTTTTCTGGCGTGGCGCAGTGACATGGCTGTTTATTTACAATAAGTTAATACTTATTATAGATAGTTATAATTTATGATCTATAAGTATTATAAGTAAGTGCATATGCTTGATTTGGATAATTAAATGAATCTAACGTTTAGGTCTAGCGGGTAGTGCCTCTTCAGCCTGCGAATCTGGTCCGTCGTATCGAGTAGTCCAGTGATTAGGGGGTTTCGGTGTTTGTTGATTCTTTTGCTGTATCTGTCGCTATATTTTGCTATTTCCTCTTTGACGGTGGGTTGGTTACATACCAAGGTGCGTCAATTAGGGATCTTAGCGTTTTCGATTGAAAGCGTTGGAGTATTTCAATGTTGGAGTTACTTGCTGTTCCCCATAGTTGGATTCCGTAGGTCCAGACAGGTTTTATTACGGTCTCGTAGAGGGTAATTTTATTCTGTATATTTAGTTTGGAGCGTCGGCCCGTGAGCCAATAGAGTTTTTTTAGTTTGTCCTTTAGTTGCTTCCTTTTATCTGAGATGTGTGTCTTCCACGTTAGTCTCCTGTCCAGGGTCATGCCCAGGTATCGGACTGTGTCCCTGCTAGGAACTGTTGCATTGTTGATGGTGACCTGGGGGCAGGTTTGTTTTCGGAGCGTGAAGGTTACATGTGAGGATTTCTTTTCGTTGACTTTGAAGCCCCATTTGTGAAACCACTTTTCCATGGAGTCGAGACTTCGCTGGAGAGTGGATGAGGCTATTACCGGGTCTGCGTGGGAAGCTAATAGCGCTGTGTCGTCTGCAAATGTCGCTATTGTTATATCGTTTGATATAGGTAGGTCGGCAGTGTAGATGGAGTACAGTAGGGGTCCGAGGACACTACCTTGGGGTATGCCGGCTTCTATTGGGAATGTTGCAGAAGTGGCGTCTAGGTATTTAACCGTGAATTGTCTATTGGTTAGGTAAGATTTTAGGATGGAGTAGTAGGGGTGGGGTAGGATCTTTTTAAGTTTGTATAGTAGCCCTTCGTGCCATACTTTATCGAATGCCTGTTGGATGTCCAGGAAAACCGCTGAGCAATATTTTTTCTTTTCGAGTGTTTGGCTGATCGTATGAGTTAAGCGGTGGATTTGCTCTACTGTAGAATGATGTTTTCGGAAGCCGAATTGGTGATCTGGGAGTGTTTTCAAGTTCTCTAGGATTGGAAGGAGTCGGTTCGTGAGCATCTTCTCGAATAGTTTGGACAGGGTAGGTAAAAGACTGATTGGGCGATAGGAGCAGGTTTCGTGTATCGGTTTACCGGGTTTAGGGATGAGGGTAATCAATGAGATTTTCCAAGCCTTAGGATAGTGTTCCAGGCGAAGGATAGCATTAAAAATCGATGTGATGAGTGCTATCCCTTTTGTGGGAAGTTCCTTGATTGCTCTATTGCCTATTAGGTCGTGTCCTGCTGCTTTCTTGGGGTTTAGGCGACTGATTGTTTCTATAGTCTCAGCAGAGGAGAAGGGTTCGATAGGAAGGGACATTTGGAAGGGGGTGTGTAGGTATTCAGTAACGTCCGCGGCGGCATGGGGGGAATGGGGTTTGAATACTTTTGACAAGTGTTTTGCAAACAGGTCGGCTTTTTCTATAGGGCTTCGCGCCCATCCACCTTGCGGACGGCGGATAGGTGGGATTATTTGTGGGGGGCGTGTGAGTTTCCTGGAGACCTTCCATAGTGAGTAGTTGGCGTCGGCTGTGGGGGATAAGCTGGCGAGGTATTTATGGAAACAGTCGTTTTTATAGTTTGTTAAGGTTCTGGATAGCTTTCTAGTTACGTTGTTAAGTTTGCGTTTGTCCTCCGGTGTTCTGTGGGTCTGCCATACTCTTCTTAGTCTACGTTTTTCTGCTATTTTTTTTAGTATGTATTGTGGATATTCTTGTTTGCTATTAGTTGGCTTTGTCGGTGTGGAGAGGCGGATTGTGTTTATTATGCTCGTGTTTAAGTATTCCGTGGCTGCTTCGATATCTTCCTTTGTTTTTAGTGGGATGAAGGCTGAGGTTGAGTGTGTAAAGACTTCTCTGAAGAGCTGCCAGTTGGTGTGTTGGTTGTGAATGGAGCCATTAGGTGTACTCTCGATGATTGTTGAACTGACTGTTGCTATCACGGGAGAATGATCAGAGGAGAGATCAGCCGAGGAGTTGATCTGGACGTGTCTTGATGGGATAATTTTAGTTATGAAGAAGTCGAGAAGGTCGGGTATTTTGTTGGTGTCAGTGGGCCAGTATGTGGGTTCGTATGTGGTGAGGTAGTTGAGGTTGTTGTTTATTATGCTGTTTAAGAGGTTTTTGCCTCTTGCTGTAACCAGTCTGCTGCCCCATTGGATGTGCTTGGCGTTATAGTCTCCTCCAACTATGAATCTATTGCCCAGGGTGTCCAGGAAGTTATCAAAGTCTTCTTTGGCGATGAAGTGTCTGGCAGGGCAGTATACTGCTGAGGTGGTGATTGAGCCATGACAGTCTTCTATAGCTACGTTTGTTGCTTGGAGGTAGTCTTTCTGGAATGGTGGGAGTTCGTAGTGCTTAATACTTGCTTTGATTATTATTCCGGTACCACCGTGGGCCTTTCCGCTGGGGTGTTGGGTATGGTAGAATTTGTAACCATTTATTTTCAGGTAGCTCTTATCGGTGAAGTGGGTTTCCGATACGAGCATTACGTCGATTTGTTGGTGTTTTAAGAAGAGTTCTAGTTCACGTTTGTGTTGCGCTAGACCGTTGGCGTTCCAGAGAGCTATGCGCCTTGGTTTTATTTTGAGTCGGGGCGTGCTAATTTTTCCACGATGAGTGTTAGTAGCGATAGCAAGTGATTTATTTGCTCCGATTGTTTCTCTATTAGCTTTTCGAGCCTTGAGGAGTTGTCTGCGTTTGGTGGGTTGGGGACACTGTTTTGGGGAAGGTTCCTTTGGCTGTTCGGGTTATTTTGGATGCCTTGTACTGCTTGGGCATAGGAGGTTGAGGTGGAGATGAATTTGGTAGGACTGGGTGTTTGGTTGGTTGAGGGGGTTGGGGTAGTCGTGAATTTCGGCGGGCTGGATGTTTGGTTGGATACCTCTTTTGCTCTGAGCTTAGGGTACCTGTTCGTGTATAGTGTTTTATATGCTGGGCAGCCTTTGTAGTTGGCAGGGTGGTCCCCTTGGCAGTGGATGCATTTCGCTGGGGTTTCCGGTGATTTGGCGCACTGGTCAGTGGAGTGAGAGCCTGCGCATTTAACGCAGCGGAAAGTATGGTTGCAGTATTTCTGCGTATGACCGACCCTTTGGCACCTTTTGCACTGCACTATTTCTTTTTTCACGAGCGGTGGTTCGATCTTTACTATCGCGTTCATTAGGCGACTGATGTTGTATATTTCCTTGTTATTCGGTTTTTGTTTAATGTCTAGGAAGAATAAGGATAACGGGTCTTTCGAGACTCTATGCCTTATATTACTTACGTTGATGACTTCGTGGCCAAGTTTTGAGAGTTCGTATTTTGGTTCGTCTATGTCTGCTGAGTGGTGTATGTTTCGTAGGACCACCCGGAAAGGCCTTTCCTGTTTGAGTTGGTAGGTGTGGAAGTTGGCGTTCAGGGTCCTGAGTGTCTTGGTGAGTTTTCTGTAAGCTTCTGGGTTCGTCGGTAGTATTTTCACCTTGTTGTTGCTTATCTTAAGGTTATATTCCTCCTTGCTGGTATCTCTCTCTAGGGACTTGATCATTGTCTGTATGTCAATGACGTCGTCCACAAATATTGGTGGGGGAGGGGGGATTCTCTGTGAATGTTGGTTTGGTGGCGGTTCTACGATTTCCATGGCGTCGTTTGAGGATTCCAATACGGCGAACCTGTTGTGAGTGTTTATTTGCGTTGTTGTTGCGTTGTATCGACGAGCACTTCGCATATCAGCGCATCCCCTTTGCCCTTTCCCATTAGATCGTACTTCCGCGCCAAGTATGGCGCCACAGCGTTACCCTGCGCTACCGGTTTCCCGTCTACCTCCAGCACAGGCAGCTTTTTATAAGGCATTGCTAAGAACAAACATGGCTCATATGAACACTGTGTAGAGGGAAACGATCGATAGGAAATCACAACACAGCTTCCGAGGCCGTTGCGTTCTTGTGAATAGATGAATCGAAATCATTTCGGTTTTAATCAACATGGCCTAGTAAAGAAATACAGAAATGTCTTCTTTCTCCTTTTTTTCTTTTCTTACGATTACGATGGACAGGGTATCGCGTGTTTTTGACTGTTGGGAAGAACCCAAAGTTTTTAAAATCAAGGATAAAAGATAATACCAGACACGGAAAAAATATTAGAAAATGTACACGGTTCTTGTAATGAAAATTGAAATGCAAGGAATATAAATCGAATGTTTCTTGCGAACGTAATTTTGTGTTTTACACCGACAGGATTGATTTACAGACTCACGTTGATTTTTTGTTTCTCTATCTGCAAGCGACATATAAGATTATATCGAAGACTATGCTACGTAAAACTTTTATTATACTATTTACGATAGAAATGTCGCAACGGAAGATCGAATTTTATGTCTGCTTTGTTCTTTCGACTTTTTAGCTATGTTCTTGTTCATTTCCGCACTGATTTCAATTTTTTATCCTTTTTTTCCGACAAGTCCTAAAAAGTTTTTAAATTAACGAGAAACGTAGAAGTATTTTTGTATTCCTATTTTAAGTCACCTATTTACGGTCTTCTCAAAATATTCGAAATGCTTCGATTCATTGAAAACAATAAAGATTGCAACACAAAAATTCGAGAATCGTAAGTGAATTAAGTTGGTATTCGATAAACACGATATTACGGAAGCAAAACTTAATGAAAAGTTCGACTTTATTCCGTATGAAATTTTACTTTAAGTAAGTTTAGCCTGCACGTGAAACGAAAGTTTTATATACAGAAAAGTTTGAGTAAATGGTAGATACCTGAGAGTTGAACGATGAAGGTAAAAATCGATCCTTCACGCTTACAATCCTTGTATTCAGGCCAGAGTACTTCGGGGATCCTCTCGTCGGTATACTCGATGCCAGTATATGCAAATATGTACCGTATATGTTCGGCACGACCACGGGCATTGAAGTAGATTAGTTTGTAGGTATGTTCGTCGCTCATTTTCCTTGCTCTGTCAACTTATCGAGAAAAATGTTACAATTAATTCGTGTAATTAACAGACTGTGTGCGTGTTTGTGTGTAGAGAGAACAATTTATTTATAGATGGAATAATTCGTATAATACGCAAAATAAATCATTTAGAAGGCTGGAATATGTGTTTTTGAAACAATTAATTATGTCGAAAAATATTTCAAACGAGATATAATTATGAAAAAAATAATAATTAAATCTATGTAAATGTATGTAATAATAGTTAAATGTATGTAAATGTAATAATTAAATGTAACTAGCTGTAAAAAAAATAATAATAAAAAATAAATAAATGTAAAAAAAGAATTAAATGTAATTAGTTTCTTTTTACACACGCGATATTATTGGCGATATATGAAGGTCAACTTTATTTTTTTAAATAGATATATTTATACATATATTTATAGATATAAATACATATATGATATAGATATAATAGTATATATAATATATATAATAATATATATGTCGAGACTGAATCTCCGAGTCCGAGCTCGAGGCGCCCTCCCGGGGAGGGCTCCTTGGAGGTAGCGGTTCTGCGTTGAAGTTCTCCATCGCCCGGTCGCGCGTGGGGTACCTTTATTGTCGATAGTTACACTCGTGACGAGGGCCTCAGGCTTGATAACGAATCCGTGACCAACAGGAGGACAGGTTCCCTTGCTCTAACTCACACGTGCACCACTCCCTGCTCGTAAGGCACTCGACTTCCTTCACCGATCAGCTCTCTAGCAAGACTGCTCGTCATCCCAACGACGCCATCGAAACAAGACTCCGGTCGAGTGTCTCAGTACACACGATCCTCCGATCGACGTACGATTGCTATCGGTTTGGATACTTGCGATTGTTTCGTTATGGCTATATTAGGCTCTAGGTTGCAAGGTTAGGGTGTTGTCCTGAAGTTCCAGAGGGGCCCCGGCGTCCTTTCGTCTCCGACTCGGCCATCCTGACACTTACACGTCCTCGTGTGTGGCCTGCTGGCTTAGTCTACCCGTCGGGGCTTCCACCACGCAGGCATCGACCCGGCGCTCGTCCTCGGGGCAATGTTTTTCTTCTCGCCGCGATGGACAGCGAGACGCGATGTGTCCCGGCATGTGGCAGTGAAAGCACAACGCTTTTGGTGGTGCAGCCGGTCGGCTTTCCTCCGGGCGTCGGGGGTCCATCTTCGGTTCCCACTTCGCCCTCTTGCGGCATTCGAATGTCGGATGTCCGTAAATACCGCAGTGGCCACACCTGGTCCAGGGGGCGGGTGACCTGCCTCGTTTGTTTCCGGAGCTCGCTAATGACCTCCACGGCGGGGGCGGGGCCACTCCGTGTATAGGAAGGGCTTCATTTCTCTTTGGAATTGTGTCACCGACGTGATGTCACTCGTGAGCGCTAGTAACGACTAGTTTTAAACGTAAAACGTTCATCGCGCGAGCCCAGCAGATGGAGGGCGGTGGCGGCGAGTACTTCTTCCTTGGTTGAATTTCGCCACTTCGACCCCAGGAGGGTGATGATACGATTTCCGTACGCTCCTGGTGTTTCGCCGTCCCGCGGTAGTTCCTCGGCTACCTTGATTAGCGACGCGGCTGCTACTTCTTGGCCACCGAAGTGCGCGGCGAATTGTTCCTTAAAATCTGGCCAGGTGAGCTCGTCGCCGTTCATTATCTGCGTAAGCCAATACTCTGCCGGACCCTCTAGGGCACGGTTTAGGGCAGAATACAGTGCGCTGTTTTTCAGGGGGTGGTCCCTCATGAGCAGGCCGACGGCTGTGCACCAGGCGGCTGGATCTGCGTCCGCGGCTTCGGGGTTGAAGCGCGGTAGCGATACCCAGGTTGCCCGGTGTCCTTTCTTCTTCTTCCTCTTCTTCTTCCCTAGCGACCGCTTTAGTGCGCGCACGATACTCTTACGATCCCGTGCCGACAACGTGTGTTCGGATGCCACTTCTGATGTCGAGTCTGAATCCGAATCCGAGCTCGAGTCACATTCCGAGTCCGAGCTCGAGGCGCCCTCCCGGGCAGGGCTCGCGGGAGATTGCGATTCCGTGTTGGAGTTCTCCATCGTCCGGTCGCGGGTGGGGTACCTTTATTGTCGATAGTGACACTAGTGACGAGGACCTCAGGCTTGATAACGAATCCGCGGCCAACGGGAGGACTATCATATAAAAAGCAACAGGATACACGAAATAATATAATTCTGACTAGGACAACATAAACGCAAGAAGTGTTGATATTGAAAAAAATATTTAATTTTGTATATAAATATTTTCATATTTAAAAAAGTTTCCGGAAGCAGGAAGATTTACAAACAAATAATATCATAAACCGAATGTTTCATGATCCTTTTCTAATTAGAGTGTGTGACAGCATGTGAGAACGTTTCTTAAAAATAGGACTTATTGCAATTACTTAATCGCAATTATAAACGATTAAGACCTTCTCACAACGAGGCAATCTATCCAAAGTATAAAACTCGTTATACTTGATGAGAAAACAAATCTCTACTTAGGTTTCATTTCGTTTCATCGCGTTCATAAAAAGTGAATTTGTATGAACACATCGTGCAATTTAGTAATTAGGACCGTTGATCTCGCTGCAACATAGATGGATAGAAAAAAGCCATTTAAAATGATACAACGTCGGGAAGACAATTATGAAAATTATAAATGGAACACAAGATAAAATTGTTTAAGATTAATTCTTCTTTTTTTTTTTTAATCGCGAGTGTTTGCAAACGAAGTTTCAATCTGTTTACAATGATAGCAATGAGAGGAGGATGTCTATGAAAGTTATAAATGCGATATTGAATAACATTTCTGCGAGTGGGTTTGTTTTTCGTTACAAATGTTTTTTAAACGAATCTGCAATCTGTTGGAAACTACGGAACAGTAACGGGACGACTGATAGGGAAATTTTATTTGAACAGACAAATCTTTGAAATCTATTCGAAAGTCTATTTGAAATGGTACGAGCTCGAAAAGAACGGTGAATACTATAGAAGAAGGATTAATTAAAATTCTTATTAATCTGTACGCTTTGTATATTAAATACCTTGATCGATGCCAAGATAACAAATTATTATACAAAACAGTGAAGTATCCACGTCTGACATTAATATCGAGTATTACCATTACTGTAATTTAATTTTTAACCGATCCTGGAAATTCCTTAGAACGTAAAAAGTATAAAATGTTACTGTGCATTCCAAGATTAAATGCGCTGTAATTTAGAAACAGTTATGAAGCGGAAACAAATAATTTATTCAGAATAAGAATTCTACGTAATCATGTTAAAAAAAAAAACGTACTTATAACGCGTTTAAACTCCAAATATGTAAAGACAATAAGGGAAAAAAATTAAACGAAGAATCGTATTTTTTGTAAATTCACACAAGATTTTATCCAAAAAAAAATTAAGATTTTTTGAAGAACGTACAAGACGGAACACGAACAATAAAAAAGGGATGTTAAATACAAAAAATAGATTGAAATTTAGATTATGAAATATAAAAAAAATGATATTGCATAATTTACAATTATTTTCGATAGCTTACGTCAGTATGTTGGAGTGTAAACTATAAAATATTCAAAAACTGATACCATTTAGAGATAGTTTAGAAAAACAATAAATTGCGGAAACCGATAGTTAAAACTCGATACGATCGATACTCCAAAACTCTAATCCTAATAATTACTCAGCAATAATAACCGATAATTCATGTTGATTAATGTTTGAACTCCGTTTTTTTTTCTGTATGTGTATACAAATTTTGTACAGTTTGATAAAGCGAAATTAAATTATCATCTTTTTGTACTACTTCAAACATTGAGATTTGTCATCTTCAAGGTCGATCACACATAGTTTCAGATTGCGGAGTTGCAAGGGTAATTAATTTTGCAATCGGTTTTCCTTTGATACAGATGTGAATACAAATAGCCATTGATTGACAATATACCGAAGCAATTCTAGTTTAATTTGAAGTCATCGATCCTTAGATATTTTTGGAAGAATAGTAAAAGTACAGAGAAAACAAGAAAAAATGGCGTTAACTAAAAGATAGCTCCAATGTATCTCATAAATATTATCTATATATCATTTGTAAGATGTAAGTGACCAAGATATCGAATTATACAAAAATTGTATGTAATGATTAATACTTGAACGTTACTTACATTTATGTACATGAAAATTTGATCTTTTATTAACTAAGTTATTGATCGACAAAATGACTTCCTACATAATTCTCCGCCTGAACTGAAATGCATATTTTTTTTTACGCAAGCCTTATGTGTAGCTAGCAACGAGCAAACAGATTAATTACTTTACACACGGTCGTATCTTGTTTGCTGTAGGCGAGTTCTCTCGTGTAATCAACGAAGTACTCAACTTTAAAGCGATAACAGAAGAACATTATTGTATCGATAAAAATCATGCTTTTTTCAAAGAAATATGTAACTCGTATTTTTTTTAAAGCAACCCTCATAACGTATTGAATAAAATAATCATACATTTTTTTTTGTTCGACATTTGTAAAATACGATATTATCAAGATCACCAAGGAGGTAATCTTCAATTCTTAATGAATATAATAAAAAACATAATTAATGATTGTTTGATGGTTTTATTATTATCTCTATAATACAAAAGCACAACATCGTGTCAACAGTTTATATAGTTCGTATGTTTCTGTAGGAATACACAAATAATAGTTCTCTATCACAACGTAATCTAAAGGGAAAACCCTAACTAAATGACAAAAATATCGGTAATAACTGGAACTAATGAATGTTAAAAGCAATCAGTATATTCCATACAAACTTCCATCAACACGATTCGTTCTTCATTCTCTCAACACACTAAGACCGCAATCTTTAAACGCTTATAAAACCATAAGCAATCGTGAAGTTTAGAATTCGCTAACTGGGCGTCTCTCAATCCAGTTTTTGATCTTGGGCAGAAGGAGGACCTTTTTCTCCAGCAGCTTCAGATTCTCGTAATTCTCGATCAGATCAGACTTGTACATAAAGTTCAAATAATCGAGCAGAGCAACGAATGTTAAATCAGCCCAAGAGAGAGTACCATCGTAGAAGTAGCCGTCATTTTCCTTCACTTGCTGGTCCAAACGTTCTAAAATGAACGGCAGCGTCTCTTCAGCAGCCTTGCGTTTTGCAGCTTTGACCTTCTCGTCCTCCTCATAGTGGAAGGCGGCAATTTCTGAAAATTTGTTTTCAGTTAAATACTATTCGCTAATGTTATACTAATTTGAATACAGTGTTGTGCGAAATTTAAATGATACTGAAGATAGAATTACAATCCTTTTTAATCCTTTGTCTTGTATTGTTGACATACGTGTATCGTTCGATTAAATCAAATATTAAATCGGATTTCAACTAATAAATACCTGAACAGATACGTACTATCTGTTATCAAGATTCTCATAAGATTTATGCAAAACAGCACTGGATACTCACTATGACGAATATCATGAATAGTATCAACAATGGCATCAATATGAAGATTTGCCCAGTCAGTCTTTCCAGTTAAGTCATATTGTTTGGCTAAGTAACGGCAAATAGCTGTAGACTGAGCAACCTTCCTTCTATCAGCTACGAGCATAGGAAGCTGGCCATAAGGAGTCACTAAAAACATACAACTAATAGAATCAAAGATTCTATCGAACAAACAGATTATGATGCTTCTTAAATATCTAGCTTCCTGTTATCTGTTTTGGAAAGATATAATTTAATTTATTGATAATTTATCAGCAAACAAAGGGCATTGTCTCCTTAACAATACCTATTGTTCTCCCACATATCTTATAGAGCAATGGAGAGTAAACAATAATCTCTGTCATACTCTGCATAATTGTGTTCTACTTTATTTAGCTACTTTAGTTAAATTAGGAAAGATGAGATTTAAGAAACAGAATTTCTTTAAATTTTAAGCTTACAGGGCTTTATTTCTGGCCAGACGTCCTTTTTGATACGTTCATCTTCAAATGGAATACTAGCATAGCTGAAGAAGAACGGATTGGTTCTGCCAATGCCGTAACTGGGAAGTAAGTCAATTTATAGAGCGGCATCTTCCTGGAAGTATAATATATACAAAGTAAAAACAAAGAATCATTGATGACAAGAATTATATTATTACAAATTATGAAGTATAAGACAATTTAAGTAAAAAGCATCAACTACTAACTACTCGCATAGCTATTTGTATCTTTATATTTTAATATAGCTTAGATATAAAAAGAATATTATTTTTGGATGTAATAATGTATAAACTTGCGCCAAATATTATAACAAAATATTGCACTTTCTATTTAAGTAGGATAGACATATTACCGGCATTTATCTTTTTTCTATAGCAATGAAAGTGTTTATAAAAAAGTTTATAAGAAAACTATCAATTAATGCAAACAACGCATTTCAAAATATTAATTACATTCGCACGATTCGTTATCTCTAGTATTAATTTAACCATATGGTTCTATACACCCAAGACCCTCTAACAGTAATTTAGTACCATTACTAGTCGTATGTACAATGTATGTTTGTATACAACTTTCGTAACTACAAAACATTCAGCATGATTATATATTCTTCCAAACTTAAGAAACATTTTCTAATTGCATACTTAAATTTATCGATCAATTATGAACATATGATAACATTTATTTCTTTCAACTACTAATTTTCAAATCCTCTGCTGTTCCGTTAATTGAACGACGCGCCGACTTTTCGTACAAGTATCTTGTATCTTATCTGTATTATTTAGTTATCAATAAAGAAGAAACATTTTCTAATTGTATACTTAAATTTATCGATCAATTATGAACATGTAATAACATTTATTTCTTTCAACTACTAATTTTTAAATCATCTGCTGTTCGGTTAATTGAAGGATGTCGGCTTTCTGTAGAAGTATTTCATATTTATTATTTAATTATGAATAAGGAAAAAACATACAAAATATAGTTTTTAAACGGTTTATTATTTATAAAGAGAAACTTTGACTCAGGATATATATACTATATATATACTACTTACTTACAATTTTTTTTTTAAGACTTCAAAGTCGAAACAAGCACAGGAAATTACCAAGCCGGTTAACAGAAACTCGAATGAGACAAAAATAACCTTTAGATCAATATATGTTCTTCTTCCCCCCTGTTGCTTCCACGTAACTCTTATCCTATTGGTGGAGCTGTGCTGATATGTGAAATTATGACTACATAAAAACATCCGGAAAGACTCATTGAATGATTTTATAGTTTAAGGTTAATAAATTTCCATAAATTAAAGTTGAAAATTTATGAGAACATGTTTTCTGTAACAAAACTTAGTAAAAACAAACTAGTAAGGTTTATAGATTCTTTAATGATTATGTATGTATTCATAAACTAGTTCGATAAACATCGTTCGATAAAACGTCGAACAACACACAACATTGAAGCGCGAAATTTCAAATTCAAGGAAAGATAAATAACAAATATTGCGAACAAATGATATTAAATCTACAATAATCTCATGTAAGAAAAAATAAAAGGGATAAAAGTAGTACAGAAGATAGAAAAATCTATAAAACTGGTGGCTGGGAAATAGAAAATATATAAATTTATGTTATTAGAGTTTAGTACTTCTGTCGATCAATGTGTTACGACCGTTCGCGGAGAGACGCAGTCGCAGTAACGAGAGGCGTAAATTCTCGCTACGATTCGGTGAATCGACGCCGCGAAGTAGTCGTTCCCCTGTTTCGGTTAAGATAAGAGGTGGTTAAATGAATATGACACAGTATAGTAAGTTATATTTCACCGTTTATTCCAACAACTTATAACGAAGGCAGTTACGCTGGTGCGTATGTACGAGATGAATAAGTGACTGATCTGTGGGTGTGTCCTACCCGGTGGAAGGATATTGACCGTTCGAAGGATGTAAAATCAGAACTGTCTTGGGAGACGATGCTGTCTCGGAGGAAAGCTAAGGATGGCTAGCGCACGGGACCATCGGATTTGTTGGTGACGATTTTAGTTAGGATTTTAGTTCAAGCTGAGTTGACCGTGATTCAATTCACGAATATCGGAGAGGAAAAGTCGTAATTCACAATATTACACACAATAATACCTTCACATAAAGGAACACAGCTCAGATAGAACTGTTACATTTTACGACACGTATAACATCGAACATTTGCCAACGTAGCGATGCCAGCGTACATATATATGTAGTGGTGTACTGGTCATCTTTTTTCCACACGTTTTTAGCTTTTTAGCTGTTTGTGAATGGGCGCCTAATCAGCCAATCAGAAATGGCCGGTATACTATGAATCCTTTTCTTCAATGTTTGAAGAGCTGGATATTGATCGAAAGCTGGTGCCCCAAATATATACTCGAAATTTTCAAGGGCCTCTGCAAATACGAAGTCCGCCCATGTCGTCTGAAAAAAGGTTTGTATACATTTATTTTGTACCTCCTCTATTAAACAATTTTTTTAATTTACCTTGAAAAATGTGAAAAATCGAACTCTTAACTAAATATCATTAGCTTTTTAGGAAGAATTTGGATTTTTATTTTATTGTCAGAATTTAATGGATAATTTTAGAAACTTCAACCTTTGGAGGTATTTGTTAATTAAAAATGACAAAACTGGTATTATGTAAAAAAGAGTAATGTGTATCCTGAATCAATGTCGAATGGAAATTAGACAGTTCTATAAAAATAGTCCTTCTCACGATTCCACAACTTCATAGCTTAATTAAATACAATTCTTCGGCGATATAATTACAAATACATTTACAGGAATTGTGTAATATGATAAATATCTCGTTAAAGAAATTGAAATCGTAAACTCTAGATTCTAGTATTCTTTCACTTTCATGTTTCCTATGAGCCCTTCAATCGCTAAATATTTTGCAATGAAACACGTATTATTAAACAACATAATCATACTAAATTAATTTAATGTGACTATTTATTATTATTATATAATAACACAGTGATGAAAGAAATAAACTGGTCAAGTAATCTAAGGAACGATAATACGTATCTATGTCAGTGACAGTGAGAAAAATTCAGATATCTGTACTTAAGTGATTACACTTATAAGTATCATTATATATTATATAAATATGATATTTCGAATGGTATCATTTATCACTCATTAAACAAGAGTGTCATATCCAGAGAAATGATTTTACATATCTTAATCTTTGCTTTGATTACGATAGTAATAATTTCTATCAAACTTAATGAGGAAGATACATGAATAATTATCTAAAAGCTGAAAATCTTGGCAAATTCATTTGTACATAAACTAACAGGAGTGAATTTTAAAGATACACTCTGCTCTCAACAATTAAAGCTGTCTTGTCGCAACAAAGTTTCAATAATTTTTTATGGACAACATGGCCCAGTTTGCACAAAGACTAAAAATTTTAACATTAAATTTGGCTAAAAAATCTTACGGTAGAAGGAATGATATATCCTTCATTTTCGCCAATAATCTGGTCGAATTTAGTCAAGTAAAATGGTATTGTTTCGTTCAAAAGTTGATTCTTCCTCGCTTCCTTCTTTTCAGGATCCTCCTCCATGCGATAGTAGCAGATATCTGAAACGTATATGAAACCAACCGTTACGTTCATTTGTGTTTTTCCCCCCAAACGAAGAGAAAATAAGTTGTGAAAGAAGGAGTAGCCTCTCATAGTTCCTACAATTTCTTCATTCTCTTTGCTTTCTTCAATATTGTCTCAACAAGTTCCTGTGGTTCACGATACTTAAAATATATACAATGTTACCAGCGTGGAAATTGTCTTGGAAACTTGGAAAATCTTTCAAGAGGAACAACATTGCTAACTGAGATTCGAGAAAGGAAAGGTAAGTAAATCCTTGCTTCTACTTAGAGCTTTTTTATTTACTTCTGACGAGTAAAGTACTGTTATTAAAATTTGATTAAAAGTACCAAGAATGTCGAGATATAAACAACCATTTGTGGAAAGGTCAGGAGAAGCAGAATTATCGAATAAACTTTATATAACTCTTAGTGATTAAGTAAGAGAAGAGTGGGTGTGTCCTACCCGGTGGAAGGATATTGACCGTTCGAAGGATGTCTTCGGATACTCGCAGCGTATCCTCCATGGTTTCAAGTACCTTCCATAAATCTCATAGATTTCCTAGAAAAGGTCCTTCAAACCAAACAAACGTCTGTTTCCGAAGAATTTCCAAAGACTATTGTCTGCCACGGCTTAACTAGGGAAGGTTAGTTTTTCTCACGTACGCTGCAACCTTCCTCCCACACACTTTTTTTACATTTATTTATTTTTTATTATTATTTTTTTTACAACTAGTTACATTTAATTATTACATTTACATACATTTAACTATTATTACATACATTTACATACATTTAATTATTATTTTTTTCATAATTATATCTCGTTTGAAATATTTTTCGACATAATTAATTGTTTCAAAAACACATATTCCAGCCTTCTAAATGATTTATTTTGCGTATTATACGAATTATTCCATCTATAAATAAATTGTTCTCTCTACACACAAACACGCACACAGTCTGTTAATTACACGAATTAATTGTAACATTTTTCTCGATAAGTTGACAGAGCAAGGAAAATGAGCGACGAACATACCTACAAACTAATCTACTTCAATGCCCGTGGTCGTGCCGAACATATACGGTACATATTTGCATATACTGGCATCGAGTATACCGACGAGAGGATCCCCGAAGAACTCTGGCCTGAATACAAGGATTGTAAGCGTGAAGAATCGATTTTTACTTTCATCGTTCAACTCTCAGGTATCTACCATTTACTCAAACTTTTCTGTATATAAAACTTTCGTTTCACGTGCAGGCTAAACTTACTTAAAGTAAAATTTCATACGGAATAAAGTCGAACTTTTCATTAAGTTTTGCTTCCGTAATATCGTGTTTATCGAATACCAACTTAATTCACTTACGATTCTCGAATTTTTGTGTTGCAATCTTTATTGTTTTCGATGAATCGAAGCATTTCGAATATTTTGAGAAGACCGTAAATAGGTGACTTAAAATAGGAATACAAAAATACTTCTACGTTTCTCGTTAATTTAAAAACTTTTTAGGACTTGTCGGAAAAAAAGGATAAAAAATTGAAATCAGTGCGGAAATGAACAAGAACATAGCTAAAAAGTCGAAAGAACAAAGCAGACATAAAATTCGATCTTCCGTTGCGACATTTCTATCGTAAATAGTATAATAAAAGTTTTACGTAGCATAGTCTTCGATATAATCTTATATGTCGCTTGCAGATAGAGAAACAAAAAATCAACGTGAGTCTGTAAATCAATCCTGTCGGTGTAAAACACAAAATTACGTTCGCAAGAAACATTCGATTTATATTCCTTGCATTTCAATTTTCATTACAAGAACCGTGTACATTTTCTAATATTTTTTCCGTGTCTGGTATTATCTTTTATCCTTGATTTTAAAAACTTTGGGTTCTTCCCAACAGTCAAAAACACGCGATACCCTGTCCATCGTAATCGTAAGAAAAGAAAAAAAGGAGAAAGAAGACATTTCTGTATTTCTTTACTAGGCCATGTTGATTAAAACCGAAATGATTTCGATTCATCTATTCACAAGAACGCAACGGCCTCGGAAGCTGTGTTGTGATTTCCTATCGATCGTTTCCCTCTACACAGTGTTCATATGAGCCATGTTTGTTCTTAGCAATGCCTTATAAAAAGCTGCCTGTGCTGGAGGTAGACGGGAAACCGGTAGCGCAGGGTAACGCTGTGGCGCCTTACTTGGCGAGGAAGTACGATCTAATGGGAAACTGCAAAGGGGATGCGCTGATATGCGAAGTGCTCGTCGATACTCTTGAAGATTTGGAGCAAGGTGAGTAACTGATGAGATGACTTTGCATTTGTCTCACCACAGAGACAGACGTTCAAGAATTCATTGTGAAAAGACGAGTACAAACAAGATACGTATGTCTTTCCGTTAAGCGAATGTTACAGTTTGTTTGCAAAAGTCAGTTTTTAGATTATAGAATCGTAGATAGAATTTAGAGGATAGAAACTTTTAGTAGTCACTTTTAGTTTAGTAAAGTCTTATCGACCATAAGCAGACTACGTTATGATACAACGATTCCAACTGAAGATTTCTATCGACATCACGAATTCGATGGCTTCCAAATTTTCTTCTCTGCAATCTCAGACGCTCATCTCGAAAGAATCTTTTAGATCCCCCGACAAACACTCGACTCAGGTTATCTATTATCGTAATCTTCTTACGGGATTTTTTTTAACTGCGTTGCGTTAACGAATAACGGGATAACATCACGTTTCTCTCAACGCCTTTCAACGTTCTACAACTTTTATTCTTTGCAAATCCCTGTCTCTATATGATAAACGCTGGTTATCCGCGGAATTTACGATTTCAATTTCTTTAACGAGATATTTATCATATTACACAATTCCTGTAAATGTATTTGTAATTATATCGCCGAAGAATTGTATTTAATTAAGCTATGAAGTTGTGGAATCGTGAGAAGGATTATTTTTATAGAACTGTCTAATTTCCATTCGACATTGATTCTGGATACACATTACTCTTTTTTACATAATACCAGTTTTGTCATTTTTAATTAACAAATACCTCCAAAGGTTGAAGTTTCTAAAATTATCCATTAAATTCTGACAATAAAATAAAAATCCAAATTCTTCCTAAAAAGCTAGTGATCTTTAGTTAAGAGTTCGATTTTTCACATTTTTCAAGGTAAATTAAAAAAATTGTTTAATAGAGGAGGTACAAAATAAATGTATACAAACCTTTTTTCAGACGACATGGGCGGACTTCGTATTTGCAGCGGCCCTTGAAAATTTCGAGTATATGTTTGGGGCACCAGCTTTGGATAAATATCCAGCTCTTCGAGCATTGAAGAAAAGGATTCATAGAATACCGGCCATTTCTGATTGACTGATTAGGCGCCCATTCACAAACAGCTAAAAAGCTAAAAACGTGTGGAAAAAAGATGACCAGTACACCACTACATATATGTAGTATCGTGGACGAAAGGCCTAAGAAATATCGGGCGAACTATGAACAATGTCGGGAGAGCCGAGGCGCCGTCGGGCCCATCAATGTGTCATCGGTCTTTTCAAGTGCATAGTTTCGTGGAAAAGACCTACGTGACCCTGGCTACGAGCGTCTGCAGAACACGTGTGCGGTGGGCCTAGGAAAAAGGCAATAGAATGCGACAACGGCCAGAGTGTGAGTCGAGAAACAGAGTGTGAGTCGAGGAGCTGAGTGCGAGTTGAGCGGAGACAGAGTTTGCGAGTGGCGTTGCCGAGAGAGTGTTGATTGCGTTTTGGTAAAAGTCGAGTCGCTATCTAGTTATTTAGTTGCGCTGTTTTCTGTACGTTTGGCGTGAATAGTTCAGGTTGAACAACAATCGTCTTTTTCTGTCTGATTAACATCTCTATTGTCCACTCCTTGTAAATACATTATATCACGATATTACATATATATGTACGCTGGTGTCACGTAATTTTTGGGTTGGTCGGTGAAAATAAAATATAGTTGAGTCGTAACACAACTATTTACTTGGTTTTAATCAACCTTTATTATGAATTCAGCAATCACAATGTAACACGCACTGAATTAACATAAATCACAATTCACTCCAACCACGTTATGTAAGACTTAGTTACAACAATACATTAACTACGCGACTTATAAGAGTAGAGACCGACATAGATATGTTGACCATTCTAAGGATACAGAATAAGTGAAGTTTTACTGACGATACTGTGTCTGAGGAAAGCTAGGGGTGGGTGTGTCTAAGGACACGGGACTATCGGATTTGTTGATGACAATTTTGGTTAAGGAAGTGAGGGCAGTAGACACCATCTCCGATTGGATAATAGGACGGTTGGTGGACCAGGAAGGGTTTTAGCCGCCCTCGCGAGAAAGTTGCCAACGGAACATACCAGATGTGGAGGAAACCAACTTTCTAAGCTAACACGTGGTAGACAATAAACGTAAAGGGAAATTTAAGACAGGAAATACTCGCTTGGTCCGAAGGACCTTAACTATAAAAATGCCAAGGCCCCCTGGTGGGCACTTAAGACTATTGAGGGTGCGCGCCAAGGATATGCAGACATCTGGGTGCCATCCTGTCCGTGGTGTGTGGCCTGGTCTCTGATGTGAATTGACGTTACATACCCCCCTTCTTAGATTGATTTTGGTCCTCCAAAATCTCAGTGTTTCTGCGGATTATCTCTAGGTCAATTGGCTTTTCCGGTAAGGTTGCTGTTTGCGTGTTGCCTAAGTATATTATAGTTATGAACCCCGTCCTGGGAAATAAGGTTTTAACCGGTTTCCATTAATTTTCTTGATATTACCTTCTATTAAAACGTCATAATACGGTGTTTTAACTCTCTCAATGGTGTAGGGTCCTAGCCACTCTATGTCTAATTTATGCTCTTTATGGTCGTTGTGTATTAAGACCCTATCCCCTTCTTCAAATATTGACTGGGGTTTTATTATTCGTCGTCTCTGATCTCTTTGATATCTTTGTTTACTCCTAATCAATTTGTCGCGAGCTTTCGAAAGTCTAGAATCCCATTCTCGTTTTCTGAATGCTACTTCGTCCGCGTAAGTGCGTTGTGGATTTCGTGAAATGGTCGAGGGTAAGTTGGCTTTGTGTCCGAATGTCAATTCAAAAGGTGTATAACCGGTCGAGTCGTGTATCATCGTATTGTAGGCTAGGCATATAAAATTTAAATGTTCGTCCCATTCTTCCCCTGAGTTCCTTTGAACACACTTTAGCATATCTGCTATTACAGCGTGAGTTCGCTCTAATGATCCATTACTTTGGGGGTGGAAGCTAGTAGTTTTAATGTGTTTTATTTTGAAGGCTTCTTCGTATTTTTGCATTAAGCTACTAATAAAATTTTGTCCTCTGTCTGTCAGTATTTTCTTAGGCGCTGAGAATATGTATATGTAATGGTCTAACAGGGAATTCCAAATAGTTTCTGTTTGTTGGTTTTTTATAGGAACAAGGATAAGGTATTTTGTGAGTTCATCGTGAATGGAGAGTATAAAGGAATTGCCTCGTTTCGTTTTCTTCAATGGTCCTAGTATATCCATGGCTATCTTGTCATTGGGTTCCAATGGTGTGTCGGTTATACATGGTTCTTCTTTGGGTCGAATCCTAGTCATTTTTGCGGTTTGACAGGTCTCACAAGTTTCTATTCTGGTTTTTATTCTGTCCATAAGGTGTGGGATACTATATTTGTCTCTGATTCTGTCGTACGTCTTTTGTATCCCGGGATGTCCTATCAAGTCATGATTTTCTTTCAGTATTTGTTCTATCTCTTCGTCACTTAAGCTCTGTATTGGCTCGTAAGCAAACTCTATGTCGCCGCGTTGGTCATTGAAAAACAAAAGAAGTCTCTTTATGTGTGCTTTGTCTTGTGCGTTTAAGTTGTTGTCTCCTATCCCTATCTTTCTATTTGTTTTGAGTACGTTTGATATTTTCTGTAACCATGCGGTTTCGTCATATGGGCCTAGATATGTTTTTGTTAATTGGAAAAAGTTGTCTTTGTTAGGTGTTAGTTTTAATAATTTGGGTATTTCTTCTGATTTTTCCCAGTCCTTGAATTGTTTTAATAAAACGTCAGTTTGTGTTATCGCGTGTACTCTGGATAGGGCGTCAGCGGCCGCGTTTTCCTTTCCTTTTACGTACTCTATGTCCTACTCGTATTCCTCTAATCTTAATCTCCATCGGATCAGTCGGCTTGAGGGGTCCTTACAGTTGTGTAGCCATTTAAGGGCTTGGTGGTCTGTTTGAATTTGGAATTTACGGCCTAATAAATATTGTCTCAGTCTTTTAACTGCCCAAACGATAGCTAATAATTCTTTTTCCGTCGTTGTATAATTTCGTTCAGGAGGGTTTAATGTTCTCGAAATGAAGCAACAAGGGTGCCCGTCTTGTGAAAGGATCCCTCCCAAACCTTCGTTACTGGCGTCCGTTGTCAACGTAAATGTTTTTGTGTAGTCGGGATATTTTAGTACCGGTGCTTGGCATAATCTTTCTTTTAACGTATCGAAGCTGAGTTGTGTTCTGTCGGTCCAGTGGAATGGCGTGTCCTTTTTCGTGAGGTCCGTAAGGGGTTTTGCTAGCTTTGAAAAGTTACGAATAAATTTTCTGTAATAACCTGCTAGCCCGAGGAAAGATTTTACTTCTGTTGGGTTCTTAGGTTGTCTAAAGTTTTTTACTGCTTCTATTTTCTTCGGATTGGGTTTTACTCCCTCGCTTGTTACGGTATGTCCGAGGTATTCTAATTCGGGCTTTAAAAATTCGCACTTATCTGGCTGTAGTTTCAGCCCCAATTCCCTAAGTCTTTGTAAAACGATAGCTAGGTTTTGGTTGTGTTCTTCTATCGATTGACCAAAAATAATAATATCGTCCAAATATGCAAAGCAATGTTTATTAATAAGTCCGCGAAGCGCAGTGTCCATCATTCTTTGAAATGTCGCTGGCGCGTTTTTGAGTCCAAACGGCATTCGATTATAATGGTAATGTCCTTGTGGTGTGCTAAATGCAGTGTACTTCTTTGATTTGGGATCCATAGGAATCTGGTGGAATCCCGAGGATAAGTCTAGGGCGGAAAAGAATTTTGCGTTTCCTAACTGCGATATTATGTCATCTATGTCGGGTAGTGGATATGCGTCTTGGTCCGTAAGTTCGTTAATTTTTCTGAAGTCAGTTACAATTCTCCATTTCTGTTTTCCCGAGGCGTCCTGTTTCTTTGGTACAACCCATACTGGGGAATTATATGGAGAGTCGGAAGGTTCTATAATGTTTTTCCTAAGCATTTCGTCCATCTGTCGCCTAATTTCTGTTTTGTGGCATTCAGGGGGTCGGTAGGATTTAGTGTTTATGATTTTGTTCTCTTTTAGGGTAATTGTATGTTTAGCAAGTGAAGTGCACGGTAAGAGTTCTGTTTCGAGATTGAAGACGTCCAAATAGTAAAGTAATATCTTTTCAATTGGTTCTCTGAGAGCCTTTTCTATATGTGAAAGTCTAACTAGATCTCTGAATGTAGAAATTTGATCGTAGGTGTTGGAATTTTCGATGCAATTAGTGATTTTTAAGTTGGACTCACCACCATTGATAAAGCATACTGGAGTCGGTTTTCCTTCTAGGTACACTGTCTTTGATATGGCTTGCCCAGGTGATATGGTCGTTGCCGGTTGTAACAAAATAGTATTATTATTTAGTTTTAATCTGTTGTTGGAAAGATTGAATTTAAACTGTCGTAATGCGGGGAAACCTAATATTCCATCTTCTATTAGCGGAAAATCATCATCTATTATATGAAAGTCTATCTTTTTGTCAAACAGATCTATAATGACGCGTTCGGAAGTTTCGAATTCAGAGTGTCCCATTGTGAATTTCTTCACAGATACCGGTTCTGTTCTTGCTGTCCATTTTCGCTTGAGCAGGTTAATTCCTGCCCCTGAGTCGACAAGAAATGTTCGTTTCGGTTGTCGGGCTGGTCCAAGGAGCACTGTGGGTAGTTCTCCTGTAGTTGCATTGATCCTGATTCTTTCGTTTCCATCTGGACGAAGTTGATTGGGGGTGCTCGTTGTTGTAGGCCCTGGTGTTCGAAAATTTGGACATTGGTTTGATCTGTGTCCAAAGCGTTTGTACTTGAAACATTGTATCTGGGCTCGTTCTTCTAACGGTGCTCGTCGAAAGGCCGTTTTAGGTTGTTGGGCGAAACCATTTTGAATCGCTCTGGGCGGTGTGGACGTGAAATTTGCTACTGGTCGTGGTCGATTATCGGGGCGAATGGTCCGTTGCTTACGGGTTCTGTGCTCATGAAAGTATCTTTCGATTTCGATGGCGCGTTTCTCGGCTTCAATAAAATTCTGCGGCGGAGTGGTCAGTAGTATTTGTCCTATTTCTAATTTTAATTCGCGAACAAAGTCCGTTATCGAGTCTTTCAAGATTCTGTCGCTCACGGCGCGTCTGTTCATTTCATCTGGGTATTCATTAGTAATGCTGTGCTGTAATTCATTGTAGGCTCGTCTAAACCGAGTAATATAGCTCTGTACGCCTTCACTAAACCCTTGTCTAGTGTCTCGTAATTGATCCTGGTTTTCACGGACCGAGGTTCAAGTCGCTAAGTTCTGTCGTAATGCTTGGTATAAATGTGCAGTACACCAGTATATATATATGTACGCTGGCATCGCTATGTTGGTAAATGTTCGATGTTATACGTGTCGTAAAATGTAACAGTTCTATATAAAAAAAAAATTTCGTGTCTATGAGTACGTTAAAAGTTTAACTATAAAAAGTCTCATCTGAGCTGTGCTCCTTTATGGAAGGTATTATTGTGTTTGAAAGAACACAATATATAATAAATGTATGTATGTTCTACAATAAATGTATGTTCTTTCGAAAAAAGTTCGAAAATTTTCTTTCTTTTATCCGTACTTAACTTTTTAATAAAATGCACGATTAATTCTTGTGTCTCGTTTAAACAGCTTTTGGTCTATCGTTATTTCGAATTATTTGAACATCGTGTGAATTTACTATTTAATTTTACAATATCATTTACTATATAATTTTACAATTATAATTTTACAATATCAATAATTTACAATAAGTGAGGGAAAAATCATTGAATGTTATATCTAGATGTCTATATACTATTTTAAACAATACATAACTCGAGATACTCGTTTCGTCTCTTCATGATACTTACTGGCAATACCGAGTACAAATATGATGTTCTTTGAAAATAAAAAATGGATTTGAAAACGTTAATGCACGTTTTTTTTTCTTTTTCTTTTTATTTATTTGTTGAAATTACAATCAATTCTCGCGTTGAGAATTTTCAGTAATTTTTCTAGCGTGGCGCAGTGACATGGCTGTTTATTTACAATAAGTTAATACTTATTATAGATAGGTATAATTTATAAGTATTATAAGTAAGTGCATATGCTTAATTTGGATAATTAAATGAATCTAACGTTTAGGTCTAGCGGGTAGTGCCTCTTCAGCCTGCGAATCTGGTCCGTCGTATCGAGTAGTCCAGTGATTAGGGGGTTTCGGTGTTTGTTGACTCTTTTGCTATATCTGTCGCTATATTTTGCTATTTCCTCTTTGACTGTAGGTATCTTGAGGTCGCGATGGATGGTTTCGTTGGTAACATACCAAGGTGCGTCTATTAAGGCTCTTAGCGTTTTCGATTGGAATCGTTGTAGTATTTCGATGTTGGAGTTACTTGCTGTTCCCCATAATTGGATTCCGTAGGTCCAGACAGGTTTTATTACGGTCTCGTAGAGGGTAATTTTATTCTGTATGTTTAGTTTGGAGCGTCGGCCCGTGAGCCAATAGAGTTTTTTTAGTTTGAAGAGCTGCCAGTTGGTGTGTTGGTTGTGAATGGAGCCATTAGGTGTACTCTCGATGATTGTTGAACTGACTGTTGCTATCACGGGAGAATGATCAGAGGAGAGATCAGCCGAGGAGTTGATCTGGACGTGTCTTGATGGGATATTTTTAGTTATGAAGAAGTCGAGAAGGTCGGGTATTTTGTTGGTGTCAGTGGGCCAGTATGTGGGTTCGTATGTGGTGAGGTAGTTGAGGTTGTTGTTTATTATGCTGTTTAAAAGGTTTTTGCCTCTTGCTGTAACCAGTCTGCTGCCCCATTGGTTGTGCTTGGCGTTATAGTCTCCTCCAACTATGAATCTATTGCCCAGGGTGTCCAGGAAGTTATCAAAGTCTTCTTTGACGATGAAGTGTCTGGGAGGGCAGTATACTGCTGAGGTGGTGATTGAGCCATGACAGTCTTCTATTGCTACGTTTGTTGCTTGGAGGTAGTCTTTCTGGAATGATGGAAGTTCGTAGTGCTTAATACTTGCTTTGATTATTATTCCGGTGCCACCGTGGGCCTTTCCGCTGGGGTGTTGGGTATGGTAGAATTTGTAACCATTTATTTTCAGGTAGCTCTTGTCGGTGAAGTGGGTTTCCGATACGAGCATTACGTCGATTTGCTGGTGTTTTAAGAAGAGTTCTAGTTCAAGTTTGTGTTGCGCTAGACCGTTGGCGTTCCACAGTGCTATGCGCCTTGGTTTTATTTTGAGTCGCGGCGTGCTAATTTTTCCACGATGAGTGTTAGTAGCGATAGCAAGTGATTTATTTGCTCTGATTGTTTCTCTATTTGCTTTTCAAGCCTTGAGGAGTTGTCTGTGTTAGGTGGGTTGGGGACACTGTTTTGGGGAAGATTCCTTTGGCTGTTCGGGTTATTTTGGATGCCTTGTACTGCTTGGGCATAGGAGGTTGAGGTGGAGATGAATTTGGTAGGACTGGGTGTTTGGTTGGTTGAGGGGGTTGGGGTAGTCGTGAATTTCGGCGGGCTGGGTGTTTGGTTGGATACCTCTTTTGCCCTGAGCTTAGGGTATCTGTTCGTGTATAGTGTTTTACATGCTGGGCAGCCTTTGTAGTTGGCAGGATGGTCCCCCAGCCAATCAGAAATGGCGGGTATTCTATGAATCCTATTCTTCAATGTTTGAAGAGCTGGATATTGATCGAAAGGAGCTGCCCCAAATATATACTCAAAATTTTCAAGGGCTGCTGCAAAGACGAAGTCTGCCCATGTCGTCTGAAAAAAGGTTTGTATACATTTATTTTGTACTTCCTCTATTAAACAATTTTTTTAATTTACCTTGAAAAATGTGAAAAATCGAACTCTTAACTAAAGATCACTAGCTTTTTAGGAAGAATTTGGATTTTTATTTTATTGTCAGAATTTAATGGATAATTTTAGAAACTTCAACCTTTGGAGGTATTTGTTAATTAAAAATGACAAAACTGGTATTATGTAAAAAAGAGTAATGTGTATCCTGAATCAATGTCGAATGGAAATTAGACAGTTCTATAAAAATAATCCTTCTCACGATTCCACAACTTCATAGCTTAATTAAATACAATTCTTCGGCGATATAATTACAAATACATTTACAGGAATTGTGTAATATGATAAATATCTCGTTAAAGAAATTGAAATCGTAAACTCTAGATTCTAGTATTCTTTCACTTTCATGTTTCCTATGAGCCCTTCAATCGCTAAATATTTTGCAATGAAACACGTATTATTAAACAACATAATCATACTAAATTAATTTAATGTGACTATTTATTATTATTATATAATAACACAGTGATGAAAGAAATAAACTGGTCAAGTAATCTAAGGAACGATAATACGTATCTATGTCAGTGACAGTGAGAAAAATTCAGATATCTGTACTTAAGTGATTACACTTATAAGTATCATTATATATTATATAAATATGATATTTCGAATGGTATCATTTATCACTCATTAAACAAGAGTGTCATATCCAGAGAAATGATTTTACATATCTTAATCTTTGCTTTGATTACGATAGTAATAATTTCTATCAAACTTGATGAGGAAGATACATGAATAATTATCTAAAAGCTGAAAATCTTGGCAAATTCATTTGTACATAAACTAACAGGAGTGAATTTTAAAGATACACTCTGCTCTCAACAATTAAAGCTGTCTTGTCGCAACAAAGTTTCAATAATTTTTTATGGACAACATGGCCCAGTTTGCACAAAGACTAAAAATTTTAACATTAAATTTGGATAAAAAATCTTACGATAGAAGGAATGATGTATCCTTCATTTTCGCCAATAATCTGGTCGAATTTAGTCAAGTAAAATGGTATTGTTTCGTTCAACAGTTGATTCTTCCTCGCTTCCTTCTTTTCAGGATCCTCCTCCATGCGATAGTAGCAGATATCTGAAACGTATATGAAACCAACCGTTACGTTCATTTGTGTTTTTCCCCCCAAACGAAGAGAAAATAAGTTGTGAAAGAAGGAGTAGCCTCTCATAGTTCCTACAATTTCTTCATTCTCTTTGCTTTCTTCAATATTGCCTCAACAAGTTCCTGTGGTTCACGATACTTGAAATATATACAATGTTACCAGCGTGGAAATTGTCTTGGAAACTTGGAAAATCTTTCAAGAGGAACAACATTGCTAACTGAGATTCGAGAAAGGAAAGGTAAGTAAATCCTTGCTTCTACTTAGAGCTCTTTTATTTACTTCTGACGAGTAAAGTACTGTTATTAAAATTTGATTAAAAGTACCAAGAATGTCGAGATATAAACAACCATTTGTGGAAAGGTCAGGAGAAGCAGAATTATCGAATAAACGTTATATAACTCTTAGTGATTAAGTAAGAGAAGAGAAACGAGAAAAAAGTCTTTTATCTAGGTCTTAACAAAGTATACTATATTTATCTCCATATCAAGAATAACAACAAGATATAAACAGTCTTCTAGAAATTGAGTAAATATTACATAATTACATCTTGAGCAATATTTTGCGTCTTAGCTTTTGCTTAATCATTATGATAATCTTAAATATCTGTAAATTCTTCACAGACTCTTTGCATCTTCTATACAGGTATCTCATGATCATGTGATAACACACAGGAAGAAAAAATAGAGGAAAAAACAGCGTAAAAAAAAGTTGCGTACGAGTATCGTCGCACTACATCATTCGACAATTGATGCACGTCATGGCGATCGTCACGGTTTAAAGCAGGCCATCAAAAACACGTTTGTTATCGTACGGAAAAATCTGCGACGTTCCAGCTGTTCAGGTGCATCGAATTGTGAATCATCGGCGGTACGAAGCAAGGCGAGGGGCGTAAATAGAGAAAGAAGAGAAGAGAAGGATTCTCATAAATGATAAAATATAATCGTTCGTTCCTCGTCGATGGCGGATGGATGGCTTTAATCGTGGACGATATCGATACGATTATATTTTATACATTTGAAACAAATATAAAAGACGAGCAAAAAACAGAGATACGATCGTTATGATATTATTCAATCGGTAGCCTATTTACCTCGTTTTTTGTTCACCTTCTCTGTCTAGTAATAATTTTTCGATTCGACTGGCGTGACGTTACGTTGGCGGTGTAAAAACACGATTTTAAACACCTGCGGATAGTTGCATGAGTTTCGAGCGATTCCATTCCCTTCGATTTATATTTATGCGATCAACGCGCGGATCGTTAACGCATTATGCAGACAGCAGATGTTACGTAATCACACATATCGTAATTGGAAATTAGTAACGTTATCGCGTACCAGGATCTTCCTGTCTTTGATCATTGAGTAACACTTCGTTGTCCTCGCTCCTTCCGCGGATAACCAGCGTTTATCATATAGAGACAGGGATTTGCAAAGAATAAAAGTTGTAGAACGTTGAAAGGCGTTGAGAGAAACGTGATGTTATCCCGTTATTCGTTAACGCAACGCAGTTAAAAAAAATCCCGTAAGAAGATTACGATAATAGATAACCTGAGTCGAGTGTTTGTCGGGGGATCTAAAAGATTCTTTCGAGATGAGCGTCTGAGATTGCAGAGAAGAAAATTTGGAAGCCATCGAATTCGTGATGTCGATAGAAATCTTCAGTTGGAATCGTTGTATCATAACGTAGTCTGCTTATTGTCGATAAGACTTTACTAAACTAAAAGTGACTACTAAAAGTTTCTATCCTCTAAATTCTATCTACGATTCTATAATCTAAAAACTGACTTTTGCAAACAAACTGTAACATTCGCTTAACGGAAAGACATACGTATCTTGTTTGTACTCGTCTTTTCACAATGAATTCTTGAACGTCTGTCTCTGTGGTGAGACAAATGCAAAGTCATCTCATCAGTTACTCACCTTGCTCCAAATCTTCAAGAGTATCGACGAGCACTTCGCATATCAGCGCATCCCCTTTGCCGTTTCCCATTAGATCGTACTTCCTCGCCAAGTATGGCGCCACAGCGTTACCGTGCGCTACCGGTTTCCCGTCTACCTCCAGCACAGGCAGCTTTTTATAAGGCATTGCTAAGAACAAACATGGCTCATATGAACACTGTGTAGAGGGAAACGATCGATAGGAAATCACAACACAGCTTCCGAGGCCGTTGCGTTCTTGTGAATAGATGAATCGAAATCATTTCGGTTTTAATCAACATGGCCTAGTAAAGAAATACAGAAATGTCTTCTTTCTCCTTTTTTTCTTTTCTTACGATTACGATGGACAGGGTATCGCGTGTTTTTGACTGTTGGGAAGAACCCAAAGTTTTTAAAGTCAAGGATAAAAGATAATACCAGACACGGAAAAAATATTAGAAAATGTACACGGTTCTTGTAATGAAAATTGAAATGCAAGGAATATAAATCGAATGTCTCTTGCAAACGTAATTTTGTGTTTTACACCGACAGGATTGATTTACAGACTTACGTTGATTTTTTGTTTCTTTATCTGCAAGCGACATATAAGAT
Organism: Bombus huntii; assembly: GCF_024542735.1. NCBI lineage: Eukaryota > Metazoa > Arthropoda > Insecta > Hymenoptera > Apidae > Bombus > Bombus huntii. The sequence continues at coordinate 66,960 of NW_026099407.1, forward strand.
TATATCGAAGACTATGCTACGTAAAACTTTTATTATACTATTTACGATAGAAATGTCGCAACGGAAGATCGAATTTTATGTCTGCTTTGTTCTTTCGACTTTTTAGCTATGTTCTTGTTCATTTCCGCACTGATTTCAATTTTTTATCCTTTTTTTCCGACAAGTCCTAAAAAGTTTTTAAATTAACGAGAAACGTAGAAGTATTTTTGTATTCCTATTTTAAGTCACCTATTTACGGTTTTCTCAAAATATTAGAAATGCTTCGATTCATTGAAAACAATAATGATTGCAACACAAAAATTCGAGAATCGTAAGTGAATTAAGTTGGTATTCGATAAACACGATATTACGGAAGCAAAACTTAATGAACAGTTCGACTTTATTCCGTATGAAATTTTACTTTAAGTAAGTTTAGCCTGCACGTGAAACGAAAGTTTTATATACAGAAAAGTTTGAGTAAATGGTAGATATCTGAGAGTTGAACGATGAATGTAAAAATCGATTCTTCACGCTTACAATCCTTGTATTCAGGCCAGAGTTCTACGGGGATCCTCTCGTCGGTATACTCGATGCCAATATATGCAAATATGTACCGTATATGTTCGGCACTACCACGGGCATTGAAGCAGATTAGTTTGTAGGTAGGTTCGTCGCTCATTTTCCTTGCTCTGTCAACTTATCGAGAAAAATGATACAATTAACTCGTGTAATTAACAGACTGTGTGCGTGTTTGTGTGTGTAGAGAACAATTTATTTATAGATGGAATAATTCGTATAATACGCAAAATAAATCATTTAGAAGGCTGGAATATGTGTTTTTGAAACAATTAATTATGTCGAAAAATATTTCAAACGAGATATAATTATGAAAAAAATAATAATTAAATCTATGTAAATGTATGTAATAATAGTTAAATGTATGTAAATGTAATAATTAAATGTAACTAGCTGTAAAAAAAATAATAATAAAAAATAAATAAATGTAAAAAAAGAATTAAATGTAATTAGTTTCTTTTTACACACGCGATATTATTGGCGATATATGAAGGTCAACTTTATTTTTTTAAATAGATATATTTATACATATATTTATAGATATAAATACATATATGATATAGATATAATAGTATATATAATATATATAATAATATATATGTCGAGACTGAATCTCCGAGTCCGAGCTCGAGGCGCCCTCCCGGGGAGGGCTCGCGGGAGGTAGCGGTTCTGCGTTGAAGTTCTCCATCGTCCGGTCGCGCGTGGGGTACCTTTATTGTCGATAGTTACACTAGTGACGAGGGCCTCAGGCTTGATAACGAATCCGTGACCAACGGGAGGACAGGTTCCCTTGCTCTAACTCACACGTGCACCACTCCCTGCTCGTAAGGCACTCGACTTCCATCACCGATCAGCTCTCTAGCAAGACTGCTCGTCATCCCAACGACGCCACCGAAACAAGACTCCGGTCGAGTGTCTCAGTACACACGATCCTCCGATCGACGTACGATTGCTATCGGTTTGGATACTTGCGATTGTTTCGTTATGGCTATATTAGGCTCTAGGTTGCAAGGTTAGGGTGTTGTCCTGAAGTTCCAGAGGGGCCCCGGCGTTCTTTCGTCTCCGACTCGGCCATCCTGACACTTACACGTCCTCGTGTGTGGCCTGCTGGCTTAGTCTACCCGTCGGGGCTTCCACCACGCAGGCATCGACCCGGCGCTCGTCCTCGGGGCAATGTTTTTCTTCTCGCCGCGATGGACAGCGAGACGCGATGTGTCCCGGCATGTGGCAGTGAAAGCACAACGCTTTTGGTGGTGCAGCCGGTCGGCTTTCCTCCGGGCGTCGGGGGTCCATCTTCGGTTCCCACTTCGCCCTCTTGCGGCATTCGAATGTCGGATGTCCGTAAATACCGCAGTGGCCACACCTGGTCCAGGGGGCGGGTGACCTGCCTCGTTTGTTTCCGGAGCTCGCTAATGATCTCCACGGCGGGGGCGGGGCCACTCCGTGTATAGGAAGGGCTTCATTTCTCTTTGGAATTGTGTCACCGACGTGATGTCACTCGTGAGCGCTAGTAACGACTAATTTTAAACGTAAAACGTTCATCGCGCGAGCCCAGCAGATGGAGGGCGGTGGCGGCGAGTACTTCCTTGGTTGAATTTCGCCACTTCGACCCCAGGAGGGTGATGATACGATTTCCGTACGCTCCTGGTGTTTCGCCGTCCCGTGGTAGTTCCTCGGCTACCTTGATTAGCGACGCGGCTGCTACTTCTTGGCCACCGAAGTGCGCGGCAAATTGTTCCTTAAAATCTGGCCAGGTGAGCTCGTCGCCGTTCATTATCTGCGTAAGCCAATACGCTGCCGGACCCTCTAGGGCACGGTTTAGGGCAGAATACAGTGCGCTGTTTTTCAGGGGGTGGTCCCTCATGAGCAGGCCGACGGCTGTGCACCAGGCGGCTGGATCTGCGTCCGCGGCTTCGGGGTTGAAGCGCGGTAGCGATACCCAGGTTGCCCGGTGTCCTTTCTTCTTCTTCTTCCTCTTCTTCTTCCCTAGCGACCGCTTTAGTGCGCGCACGATACTCTTACGATCCCGTGCCGACAACGTGTGTTCGGATGCCACTTCTGATGTCGAGTCTGAATCCGAATCCGAGCTCGAGTCACATTCCGAGTCCGAGCTCGAGGCGCCCTCCCGGGGAAGGCTCGCGGGAGGTAGCGGTTCTGCGTTGAAGTTCTCCATCGCCCGGTCGCGCGTGGGGTACCTTTATTGTCGATAGTTACACTAGTGACGAGGGCCTCAGGCTTGATAACGAATCCGTTACCAACGGGAGGACTATCATATAAAAAGCAACAGGATATACAAAATAATATAATTCTGACTAGGACAACATAAACGCAAGAAGTGTTGATATTGAAAAAAATATTTAATTTTGTATATAAATATTTTCATATCTAAAAAAGTTTCCGGAAGCAGGAAGATTTACAAACAAATAATATCATAAACCGAATGTTTCATGATCCTTTTCTAATTAGAGTATGTGACAGCATGTGAGAACGTTTCTTAAAAATATGACTTATTGCAATTACTTAATCGCAATTATAAACGATTAAGACCTTCTCACAACGAGGCAATCTATCCAAAGTATAAAACTCGTTATACTTGATGAGAAAACAAATCTCTACTTAGGTTTCATTTCGTTTCATCGCGTTCATAAAAAGTGAATTTGTATGAACACATCGTGCAATTTAGTAATTAGGACCGTTGATCTCGCTGCAACATAGATGGATAGAAAAAAGCCATTTAAAATGATACAACGTCGGGAAGACAATTATGAAAATTATAAATGGAACACAAGATAAAATTGTTTAAGATTAATTCTTCTTTTTTTTTTTTAATCGCGAGTGTTTGCAAACGAAGTTTCAATCTGTTTACAATGATAGCAATGAGAGGGGGATGTCTATGAAAGTTATAAATGCGATATTGAATAACATTTCTGCGAGTGGGTTTGTTTTTCGTTACAAATGTTTTTTAAACGAATCTGCAATCTGTTGGAAACTACGGAACAGTAACGGGACGACTGATAGGGAAATAAAAAAGATCGCGTTTTATTTGAACAGACAAATCTTTGAAATCTATTCGAAAGTCTATTTGAAATGGTACGAGCTCGAAAAGAACGGTGAATACTATAGAAGAAGGATTAATTAAAATTCTTATTAATCTGTACGCTTTGTATATTAAATACCTTGATCGATGCCAAGATAACAAATTATTATACAAAACAGTGAAGTATCCACGTCTGACATTAATATCGAGTATTATCATTACTGTAATTTAATTTTTAACCGATCCTGGAAATTCCTTAGAACGTAAAAAGTATAAAATGTTACTGTGCATTCCAAGATTAAATGCGCTGTAATTTAGAAACAGTTATGAAGCGGAAACAAATAATTTATTCAGAATAAGAATTCTACGTAATCATGTTAAAAAAAAAAACGTACTTGTAACGCGTTTAAACTCCAAATATGTAAAGACAATAAGGGAAAAAAATTAAACGAAGAATCGTATTTTTTGTAAATTCACACAAGATTTTATCCAAAAAAAAATTGGCCTGTACCAATATTTTTATTTGTCGTTACAAGTTACGAGGGTATTAAAAAATTGGCCACGAATGGACCAGAGATAAGAATTTATCAGACTTGCTCTCGTAAATTTCAAGACGTTTCGGATATTCTTGAAAATCTTTGGACAATGGCCTCGATATTTCGCAGCTTCTATCCTCGAAGCGGAAGAACTCGGCGTTAAAAGCGACAGAACTGGAGAAACCCGGTGACCGCGAGCCTTTCACGCTCTCGACAGATTTCTCATCCCTCGTAATCCTCCCGGTGTCACCCAATTTCCACCCTCGTATTGCGATTTGTTGCTTCCAACGAGGCGACACCTTGTCTTGTGATTTCCTTTTTCGTCGCGTGAAACACGACCGAACACTTGTTCAAACACACAATTCATATTTATCTAACTCGACAAAACGCCGTGTCATTGAAACAATAGCATTCTTTGGCTTTTATGTAAATTCCAATAAATTATGATAATGTTCGTGGAGACATTATTGCTACCTATTTTATCTGTCGTGATCCAAATTGATTTGTGGCTACGTATGTATATATATATATATATATATATATATATATATATTTGTATTTTCTTTTGTTCTTTCTTTTTAATTTATGTGATCTGAGAATTACATTGCTGAGAGTTCGGTGAAATTCGATGCTTTATTTTTATCAGTAGAATCTTCCTTGTCATTGTCAGAGCGCAGACGTTTACGCGTTTACGGAAAGTTTAAGGATACAAAAATACAGAAAAATGTAGAAAATATGCAAGAATATGTAAAATATCGAAAGTACAGTACTTCTAATAATACTTAGTAGCATGCTTACAAACAAATTTCTTTTGTATTTCTTGAAATTGCGTAAAGATTCGCGGTAATTATCGGATTTTTGTCCTCTTTTATCTGCTTTTTTTATTCGCAACTTATATGAGATATGAATTAATATTCAACGACGTGCGCTCTGTGCCACGAAATGAATTATCTCGCGTTAAGACTGCGGCAATTCTTACGTTTGATATTTCATTTAACGAACAGCCGCGCGTTCCTGAGTTTAAAAACCGCCACTCTGAACTTACGCTGAGAATAATATCAGGAAAAGCGAACGAGAGATGATTAGAAAGAAAATGCGAGGAGCAGTGAGGGGGATATTACTAGACTGCGCTTTTTTGTGCAAGTATAGCAGGATGTTTGGGAGTGTAAAATTTTAACGAATGCGTATAATATGAAAAAATATATGAAATATCCAAGGTATAGTTTTATTAAACTTACTTTTTATAATGCTTCGTAGGTAAAACAATTTTCTATCCAGATTCCACTTTCTCAATTATATTTTCAAAAATGCTCGATAAGGAGTACAATTTTCTACCCAGGTTGTACCTTTCTAATTATATCTTCCAAAATTCTTGATAGGTGAAACAATATTCCACCGACGATTTACTTTTTTAATTGTATCCCCCAAAATATGGACCTGCTTAACGTTTAGATATTATTATTTTTTTCGTTGTTACTTGATACGGCTAGCAATTAAATAGTGAGAATAAGAAGAATTGGAAGTGCCATTTTCGAAAAAGAATTTTGTTTTTCCTTGAAGAGGTTGTTTGTATGAAGGTTATTATCACTAAATATGAAGGGAAGTGTAATCATAATAATTCGTACAGTTTTTAACGTTTCATACGTGATATAGGTTGTGTATGATGTATGTTATACGATTAGTTCCCTAAATTAGACTGTGTGCACCATGTGCCAGCAAACTCCCTCCATCGTGCTTGAACATGTGCGTAGATAAATCTGCCTCAATTATCCCATCAGATAAGAAAATCTCTACTGACCTTCTTAAGCAAACTACATAATGGACTTACATATCTTCTCTTAAGATATAAAGAAGATATTTTTTTTATCGTTAATTAACAGATCTTTGAAACGATAGAATAGAGATATCGTAAAATTATATAAAGTATTATAATATGCGTAATAAATAAGTATCGTTATATTTTTCTAATAAATAACATTCCCATAAACAAACAATTTCTCATAAACAGTCGTTTCCCAGAAAACTTTAGTTTCGATACTGGCAACTTTATCTACTTCCGCTCTTCAATTATGAAGGATTAATCTTTACGAAACTTTTGGAACGGCTGAAGATTTCTCACGATGAAACGCGACGAATTCGATACAAACTACGCGGAAATAAAGACAGCTGCGATGGAGGATCGCGGGATTGATATTAATTAATTAATCTGTGGCAACCATTATATCGATTCGTTACGTTATTGCGACAGGCCACGCAACATTTTATTGCTTCTGTTTCTACAATTTAATTACAAAGTATTCAATTTCCCGTTATAAACAAGGAAAGGACTGCAAGTTTGTACAGCTTTTATCAAGATTACGTGCCATTGAACATATCGATTGATTGACTTCTCATGTTTCGTATTAATCGACATCCGATATAGCTATGGGACCTGGAATATTGAAATATTGGGAAGTCAGTTATATTCAGGTGTTCTATAGATTTGACGTATAAGCCTTGTAACATGTACTTCTTCATCAGACGTTTACGAGATACTGAACGATAGCTACGCTTGTAGTATCCAAAAATTTTACGTCGATTTATAATCGAAGATTCGATCAAACTATAGATAGATTTGAATATTCTACGAATTGAATTTAATATTAAGAATTTTAGTTGTATAGATCATCGACGAAAGTCTGTTACACGGACCCTTTCAACAGTTCTATACACACTTCTATTATATATTTTATTTTTTAAAAATAACGCTTTGGCATGATCAAGGATCGGAAGTATAAAAAATAATTGTGACAATTCGAGCAGTGAAAGCCTCTAGAGTAACATTATATTGGTCTCTATAGCGACATTGTGGTACCGTGTCATTTTCAAAGTTCTCAGAATTGGTACTGTATCCGATTTCAATGTTTAATATTCTTCCCGGTTCCTGGAAGAATTTCTTCAAAACTACGTTAACCCATGAAGAATCAACCAACAGTTTCGCATAATGCCGTTTTATCCACATCCTTTGAAACTCATGAAATTGTAGAATCCAGATAGAAAAAGTAGAGACGAGGTAAACGCGAAGCTCATCCTTGGAATTGCTTGTCGTGGTGATAATGTTAACAAATAGAATTCGATAACGCAAATTCATTGGGGAAAAGGTGACAGATGAAATTCGCTAACGCAACGTTGCCCGTTAATGGGCTAAGAATTACGCTCCATGGGATCGCTCACTGCATTCTTCGAAACGACCCTCGTAATCCATAGGCTCGTAAACGGCTTCCGTAACCGTAACGAATTTCAATCTTGTTCACGGATCTCTGACCGCTCGTTTCGAGGGTAACGAGGGGGTTGCGTGTTCACGTGCGTGCAACAGAAGGTGTTATCGTGATTGTAAGGCGTGCTGGAGCAGATAAGTCCAATATGCTCGCGGAAATCGTCGAGATTCATTGCCCAAAGCTGGCTGATAGTCGAAATTAACTTCGCCTCGTCCGATTTCCGCGTTCACATCGCTTTCACGATGGTTAGGCGTTTCTTCGTTCGTTTCTAACGCTGAGTTTTCCCGTGTCGCAGTCAACCCATATTTGGATGTGTGTACACGTTGCACAGAAAATGTGGTCGGGGGTTGAAACGCGGACAGAATGGAAAACGGACTATGGGAAACGCCGAGAAAGAGGCGTCGATGAGTTGAAGACACGTCGATGCTGAAGTACACGTGTATCTCGCGTCTTATAGCGAAGGAAGGATACGTGTGAAATTTTAGAAAATATTGGCTGGAAAATGTTCTAACGGACATTGAAGAAACGAATTTAAATTGTAAAAAGAAAAAGATGGTAGCCTAAAGACGTTCCGCTTTCTGTCCCATTACGGAAAACTGCAAAAGCTATGTATCGTGAGAACAGATAAAGTTAAGAAATGAAAAGGAAAAATTCGATTTACTATGTATTTTCGCTATATTTTATATTTACTGTATATTATCGGAATAGCCATCCCTGATTCAGAAAATCAATTACATATATCCCTTGGCGAGAGGGAGTGAGAATTAATCCGATTAATTGTAATGGTGGATCAGCTGGATCCTCATATTCTGAACGTCCAGAGACTCGCTAACTACGAAGCAACTGGTCTGTTTGTGACGCCTATCAATTGTTTGCTAGAGATTAATCTGCTGGTAAGCAGCGTCAAAATGCGACGATAACTAACCCGTCCGAAGATCGAATTATAGCAAATGAAACGCGTCTCTGCGCTAGTCTGACCGATTAACAGGGCCTATGGGGGTGGCTTTCAAATTTGCAAGCAAGGAATTACCGTGTAACAAGCAACTCGTATCGATTATTCAATGGGTTCATATGGAGGCAAATAGAAACTCGAACTCGAAACGTTTTCGACTCGACGCTGAGTATCGCGTTCATCCTTTAAATGCTACTTCAACATGGGCAAACGTTCATTTTGGTAATGTCGAGTTTTCTCATTGAATAATCTTCCGTTCGTCGATTTTACACGCTTCACCGACTAGATAAATTCGATGATTTTAAGCAACGTAATTAATGTAATTGATTAATTTTTCTTAAAGTGTGAACTATGGATGAAAGATTAGAAACCGTAACATTACAGAGTACAAAGTTAGAAATACAGGGGAACTTTATATTTTCCTTCACTGCTGATTAATTTCTTGCTGAACGTGCAACGACTCGGGAAACCTGCCGTTGCTTGTTGCAAACTGATCGTAACGTACATAGATCAAGGAACATCACAAATTTCACTTGACTACTTACGTTCGTACAACGAAGAATCCACATAATACAGTACGGCTAATATATCACTATAGAAATCGGATGGTTATACATACGCAACAATTTGGAAGAGGATATTTGCTTTCGGGTTGGGAATATCAGGGAATAGAATTGTTATTATGCGAATGACTGACGTTGATTCAATGTAATTAGTTAGGAGTAGAATTACAGTAGAAAAGGCATCAATACGATGGAATTGCACAGTTATTGTAAAAAAACAAACGATACTACATAATATATTTAGGTATACAGAAACAGTGACACTTCTGTATTGTCAATTATGATATAATTAAATGAGATAATACGAATAATTGTAAATGCTATTAAATTGTTAAATTTTAATAATTTCCAATTCATCTTCGTATCAAAGCAAATACGAACAATTTACAACGTTGCTAGTTATGACAATAAATTTCTATTTCTCGTGTCAGTAATTTCAAATGTCGTTGGTTGCAATCAAAAATCTGTCGGCGGAAAATTTTCACCCAAGCTTCGACAAATAAATGAAACATCGTATTATTCTCGGTCAATATCGAGTCACTTTCGAGATTACACGAATAAAATTTAAAAAACTTTTTTGATGAATTGCTCGTCGAGGCATCGTTCTGATGTCGATATCGCATTAAGCAACTCGAAGATCGAAGTCTTGGTAACGAGATTGTCGCGTCAAAGACGAAGCGAGGCCTATTACCCAGGCGATGATGGAAGCTATGCAACTATAAAGAATACTAGCGCCTTTTTCTACGATTTTATACGACTCGATGCCAGTCGAAGCTCTTGGAAAATATTGCAACAAAAAGTCAATATATAAAACAAAAAATAGGAGGTTTTTCCTTAAAGCAATTTAATCACTGTCCACGCAACTTTTATTGTTCTCATCTAGAACCGAGCAAGAAAAATAACTATTTTATTTTTATACCTTCTCTATATTGGGATTGTAAAAATTTGTCTGTTTGAAATGCATTGGAAAATTTCGTCGAATTATAAAGTTACACCGTTGGTTGTCACCATAGAGTCGATTTTAGAATGGATTTTAAAATAACGTAAGAACGATTTTAATGAAATTTTGAGAGTACATATGTACGTACATAGAGAAGCGAATGTAGTTCACACGCATTGCTACTAGGAATATTTGTGACCTACATAAGTTTCAGGGAAAATAAATGTCTGTTGCAAATAACACTAATTACAAATTCTATTTTTTCAAGCTTCGTGAAAACTCACATGAGAAATTAACCTGTCGAGATTCAGCATTTTTATATAATACTATCTTGACAAGTACATTTTACAAACAAACGAATATTACTAATTCGATACGAATAATTAATTAGTTTTTCAAGTTTTCTAAGATAAATAATAGAATCAGACATTATTCCAATTTCCACGAAGATCCATTGAAATATAATATCAGAAAATGATCTATTAACAATTTCAATTTTATTCGACGCTACTATAACCCTTCGCAATCGAGGGCTCCGCTAATAATATCAAATAAATTAAATAATTAATAAATTAAAAATTTAATAAATCAATAAATTAAAAATTTGTCCTTAACCTGTCAAATCATAATTATCTCACGTATTCTTGCAACGAACAGGTAAGATACAATCAGAAAAATAAACCGACGTATTGGCCGAAGATATATTACACTACCAAGCAAAATCGTATCGCACTGCGCGATGATAGTGAGTGAGTGAGTAGGTGATGAGTGATGCGACTATGACTCTTCATTCTACGCATATATTTAACCAATTATACGAAAACACGTTCTTTCTACTGAAATTACTTGGAGTATCTGGTAATATGAATAAATGAAACCTTCGAATGCAAAGTATTAATATTATTAACGAAAATTAGAAATATAATTTATCAAACGGGATACGTGTATATAGTAAACCAAAGAATACAATGAATTATGCAATAACGACAGAAAAATTAACAGATATGACCAGATCTAATTGTTCAACCACTATACCCCTACATGTTCGAATCCTTGGGCGAACACCAGCAAACAGTTCGATCGATATTTTTCAACCTTTGAATTAGCTGTTATAACTAAAATATTTTCCATCGTTACAATGCATCCTGTCTCCAATTACATCGTTAATTTCGTTTCCGAGGTTCCGCTACAATACTTCGCAACGAGCAATTCAATAATTGAGACAACGACTCGCGTGATGCGCAGCAGTACGCTGGCCGTGAATCAATTGCATCGGATTACCTCGATTAATACGATTTTCTAGGACTACGCTGTAATGTCGAGTTAATTAATACGATAAAGTGCAATCGCGATCCAATGGAAACGCCTTCATTCTTACTTCTTCGCGCGATTTCACATCGGAGTCTAAGGAAAACGAGCTGCATCTTGCGGCATCTTGCGGAAAAACTGAAATTCATAGGACACAGGAAACCTGGTAAACAATAAATACGGCATGGTTCCACGATATGGACGCAAAATCAATGCTGGATGGCACGCTAATTCGATTGGCGGCTGGACAGGTCGAAGCATAGAGCTCAAAGTGTTTCCTCAAAGTGTTTCCGTTCCCTCATCCTCCCTTCAATAAATCTTGTTTTTCTCTCTCTCTCTCTCTCTCTCCCCCTCTCTGTCTCTTTCTCTTTCTCCTCCGAAAACTTGATCATCCGATTTGTGTAACGGAGTTTATTTTGTCTTTCTGTTAATAATCTGTTAATACCAATAAGTTGCCTAATCGCGACACTTCTCGAGAAAATTTCTTTTAATCGCAAGGCCGCATAATTTTGACGAAATCCATGTGAAAAGAGTGTCCGGAATTAGGATGAAAAATATGTTTATATTTCATACGTGTATATGTTTCAAAATAGTTGCAATATAGAAATACCTTGTTTGTAAAGAAGGTTGACTCTATTGAGATTAATCGTTTGGTTTCTGAAGAGTTCAATGTGAATAAGGTTTTACGGTAAATTGAAAGATGTAAAAATACGCGCGAAAGTGTACAAATATGCAAAGTCTAGCAGCTATTAATAGTTCAGTAAGTAAAATAAATTTCTGTCTAGGTTCTTCTCCTTCGTCGCGCTCTATAAAAACATAAATTTAAATAAATATCAGCAGTGAGTGTAGCGATTTAGTCGATCGGATCTTAGAACGAAAAAACTTGTTTAAAAATGGAATCGATCAATTTAACTTCTCACTGGCTCACTTATCAGTGTTTATGTAACTCTTTCTCCCATTTCCTCTGCGTGAAACATGCAGCTTGGGAGTTTCGATTCGATAAAAAGTTGCGACTCTGAATATCCTTTGATCGTAAATTGAAGCATGAAAATATCATATATGTCGTATTTCGCTCTGAAACTGGATGAAAGAGGGAAATTGACTTGGTTCCTTCGCTGTTCCATTTTTTTCTTTTTTTCTATCTTTCGGCTATAGAATTACTCTGCCTATGGTGAAATTTGTAAAATTTAGTTGAATGTTACTAAGAGATACGCGATTTATCGATGGAAAGAAAGAAGAGTAATATTCACTCGTCGAAAGCTTAGTAGAACAACGTTTACTTCGCAGATGTAGAACATTTATTTCGGTTACCTATCGGTTGTATCGTTATCGACTTGCCAATCATGAAACGCAGACGCCACCGGCCAGTTTATTCAATAATAAATTATCTGACGCGTCGATTGATCACGAACACATGCTGTCCACGAAATTGAATTGTGTTCCAATCTCTGCATTATAATGTTTATATATATGTTTTGTAAGGATTCGTTTAGTCGTAAATATGGTTTAGTCGTAAAACAGAATTTTTACACTCAACTCGATTCGCGTAATGGAAATCATAAAATTAACAAAGGACAATTGCAGTTAGATTTAAGATTAGGTAAGTGGCGAATAATGGCTCGTATAATTGATTCTTCTCTCCTTCTTTGAGGATATCTTCGCCGCTCTATAGCTTCTTTATTGTTGCAAGTGTGTAACCTTATTTTGTATAAATTAGATCAGTAACGAGGATTTAAGACGAGGATTAATTTAACAATAGCATATGAATTCTTTTCATTGAGATTTTCACACGAGAAACTGATCAGCCTTGTGAAAAATATAAAATTAATATAAAATTCCTCGATTTAATTATTTAAGTATATAATTAATATTCAGCATGCTAAAAAACGAACGATCTATTTTTCCAAATTTGCAATTATCTATCGCAAGGAATTGTAAAAAGTCACAGGCTCCAAGGTAAATTTTCAAAAGCGTTTTTAATTGTTTTCTGTTATTTTTCTCTATGCTTGAATTTATGAAGGTGATCAGCGTGGCTCCTGAGCAAATTAAGCTAACAGAATGAAATACTGTCAGTATACAATTTCAATATTTTAATATATGATTACAGAATTTCAATATTGAAATTTAAATTATTATTTAGTGTTACGCCGTAAATAATATCAATGATACTTATTACGTAAAGTACGAAATACAAATCAACGTATATTATTGAAACTCTAAAATTGAGTAACTATTGCTGTACCAAGAATACTAATTAAGAGTTAATCGCATGGATCTGCCTGAGTGACTAAGGAATTTAACAATAGAAGATTTTTAATCGAACTTCTCTTTCAAGCTGAGTTGACCGTGATTCAATTCACGAATATCGGAGAGGAAAAGTCGTAACAGTCTTACAGTTTCGATTCACTTTCATCTCTTTTCGAGGGGGTACTCGCGATTCGCGGCTGCTTCGAGAACTTCCTGCTGGTTCATCCATTGAACCTCATTCTTCGGCGTTCTTTCAATCCCTCGTCTTCCATAGACAAGTCGTAAATCTTTCGAAAACTATTAGCTTGTCCAAAAAGTTTCTTTCGTTTTATGAGGAAATAATAGACGCACAACGTTTTTTTGTTTTATATTATTTTGTCGAATTACGTACGATCCAATTTGTTCTGTTGAGATAAATTTCACAGACTTGGTTTTACGTTTGTACGAAGGTGCATCGTTGTAAAAGACACGCTTGCGAAAGAAAGACACTTTCCGGACAACCTAATACTTTCTCTGTTCGTAAAAATTCTGTTCTACGTTTATTTCGTTCTTTCATATTAAAGGAAAGCGATACTGATCGATAAGTTACTTGATACCGTTTAGTATGTGTAACTGGTTAAAGCATAGTACAACTGGTTCTTACGAGTTTCGTAGCATTCAAATATTTAGTGTGTCTCATTAATCGTACTATAAAGGATAAGGTAAAATTTTCTACGTGAAGAAATAAATCGAAAATGTATAATTTTACAATGTACATTTTAAAATGTACAATTTTATCCTACGACGTTCTTCTTTTTGGAGAAGATAGATTTGAAATACTTTACGTCAGAAATTTATAAAGGTTATACGTTTGACAAAACCTGTTGCTTCGCTGAAAATAATACTTGGTAGGATATTCTGTCAGCCAATTTTTTTAAGAATTTTTACGATTTTGTTGTCTCAGAGTCATAACTTTACAATGCTGCAACTATACACAATTGCTTCATTACGATATATGGGATACTTGTATAATCAATTATAATCATGAAGATAAAGAGTAGTAAATGGTATAATTGAAAAACAGGATTTTGTTAATGTAACTTTATCGAATGATGTTAAAAAATGACTAGAAGTGATATTAATAAGTACCTTTTAAAAATATCTGAAACGAAGATTAATGGAAATGCAGTATATATATCGAAATAAAAAATATTGAAAAGTCCTCTGAGCTGTCTTGTTATTTTATAAATTTTTATTATAGATACTATACGAATTTCCAACTATGCGAATAATTTTCCCATTTAATTTAGGAAAAGTTTCATAAACTAAATATATTTCATTACGGTATATTTAACTCTATTTAATTGCATTTACCTATATTTAGCTATGTTTAATATAGAACACCTGCGTCCCATATATAATATAGTTTATATGTAAATATAATACAGCTTCATTGACGGTATCCAAAAATTTTTTTTTTTTAGGCACGGATTGGCTTGGTCTTTGATCAGAACGTCGGCTATTATACTCGATAAATTTTCATTATCCCTCGTGTCATCAATTTCGCGGCACGGAAATTCATCGTTGCTCGAACCACGCGAAAAATATCCAGGCCAAAGGAACGAACGAGAGAGAGAGAGTGAGAGGGGGGGGGGGCAGGAGGAAATGGAAGAAGAAAAATGCGAGAGAAATAAAAGGGAGGAGACCGAAAAGAGAGCTGTTCGTATTAGGTCGGTGAGGTATGTATAGACGACTTTGAAGTGGGTACATGAATAAAAAATATGCCGCTAACACGCGTCGACCTATTTCGGCTTCTTTCTTCTTACTTTCTTGTAACCATGAATATTAAAACGCGTATAGTTCGTGAAATGTTAAGGGCCAGTTATCGAGTAGAAATTTTTAAGGAATTAATCGATACATCGATTCTGTTTTGTCTTTCGCTTTTCTTACGAATTTCAATAACTTTGAAGGAAAGCAATCTTTCGTTTATATTTAAATTTAATTAGAAGCATCGTAATTTAGACAAAAATTATGTTCCATTATGTAATATGGAAAAACGTGTAAAATATTCGAGGAATAGTACTCGATATAATATTATCCAGTGCTATTATCGAGTATTATTTAAATTATATCTATAAAAATATTAATTTGCATATTCAACCTACAGCATAAGCGATATACAAAAGTATTAGAATACAAAAACATTAAGGGATTAATAAACATGAAAGTTTATATTATGAAATAATTCATCTCTTCTAGGTGATGCTTTTAATATGTTATTAATCATGTCAAGTACTGTTTTATTATTATGTTATGAGATGTAAATGGTGGGTGGGAATGACAGGGGATGAATGGGACTATATCATTGAGCAGAACATTTTGATAAGTTACGACAAGAGGTATTTATAACTTCCAGCACTAAGTAATAGTACAGTAATGCATGGGAAAGATAAAATGATGAACATTGTATTTTTCTCATTGTACCTTAGAAGCTTGAACAGTGTTTATGATTTTTTTAAATGACCAATATACGTAATCGACATATACAATTCAAAATTCTTTCTAAAATCTAAATGTAAGCACAAACACTTGCGTCTATCAAAAATGTCAAACTTCTGATGAAGATTCTTTCCACAAGTGAAACACAAGCGAGGAATTGAAACTTTCATTTCACTTTCCAATCCTAAACTTCACTTTTCATTCACTGCCAGAGCAACAAGTTCAGAGGATTCATTCATGCCTCGAAACAGTAGAAAGTAGGGGAAAAAGAGCGGGCACAAAGTGGGACAAAGGACACGTATAAATTAGAATATATTCATTTTGCTACGATTACTGCACAGAAAATAATCGATTCGAACTGACCAGCAGTCTCCTCGTATTTAAATTGCTACAATCAATCAGATCAAATAAAAAAGAATCGGACAAAGCTAAGGAAAGGACCGAAGACGCACAAAAATCAGAATA
The DNA here is from genome assembly GCF_024542735.1 of Bombus huntii. Classification (NCBI taxonomy): domain Eukaryota; kingdom Metazoa; phylum Arthropoda; class Insecta; order Hymenoptera; family Apidae; genus Bombus; species Bombus huntii. The sequence continues at coordinate 83,298 of NW_026099407.1, forward strand.
AATTTTATAATTATTCGATAGACAATGATCGAGCGAAACTCAACGTCGATGGTCTTGCGTATAAATTCAATAAAGGATGGACGATGAAAATTTATCAACAGTATCCTCGCATAAAAGTTCCTCACCTTTTTGACCAAGTAAGAAACCACGCGAAATGAAGAAAAGAAATTACACACAGAAATAAATTAGAATGATTTCTTGTAACTACATTTAGCGTCACGATGATTTCATAGAAGATATAGTGGATTTAAACTCACCGATGTCACCGAACTCAATGTCTTCACGTTGGAATTCCACCCTTTCGAGCAGGTTGGATGAATACTCGTATGGAGCGCAACTGGTACTGAGCTGTGGCGAAACTAAGGTCCTGGTGCTCCTTCTCCACCACTTGTTCGCTTGCCAGCAGTTTCCAGCTATGTCGAGCACGATGCGCAACCTCGAATATTTATGCAACCCTCCCCACCAGCAGGACGAGCTGTTCGAAACGAAAATTGTTTCAGGACTCGGAAGGTTTTCCCCTTCTCTTCCGACATTCACCTATCCGCGCTTCGGCTCGTTTCCTCCCCAGCCACCGACAAATCTTTTCTCATACAAATAAACGAACGATTGGTATTTTGAACGCGGAACTCCCGTGGTTGGCTTAGTAGAGTTAAATATGGGAGGGACTTCAGGTTTGTTGACGTCAGGTACGTTCCTTGATGCGTGATGGTAATTTTAGACTGACGCAAATTGTTCTTCTTGGGCTGCTTGTTTTCGCAAATAAACTTTTATGATTGACGAAAGCGCAAAATGAGATTTCGGGGAAGGGGGAGGTCTGTAGAATTTTGAACATAATTGAAAAATGTAGGTATTTCATAATTTTATGGACAGGATGTATATGGAATGGATGTGGATGGTAACTGATGGTACAAGCGGAAAGGGGGTGAAAGAAGTCGAAAATATAGAATAAAAATTTTTTTCTTAATTTTTCCATCGAGACAACGATCTACAGTGAGATCCGTTATAACGAGATAAGATTCAAAGTTGATTTTCTCGAAAACAAAGCCTCGAACGAAAGATTTCTATTCTATATTTTCTTTTTTCGCGTAGAATCACCCCCTTTCCGCTTGTACCACCAGTTACCAACCACCCTGTATATTCGTACGTGAAGCTAGTCTAAAGTCTATTATTATAAATACTAAATGTACAGAAAATCGGTTAGGTGTTCGAACTGTAAGACATATCCAAGTAAAATCATATATCTAAAAAGACGAGATTCTATGTTTTTTGTTTCGAGGAAATAGGAATAATTTCTGAATTTCGCCACTGGTAATTAGTGGTACACAAAGTTGGTAAAAACAAATCAAACAGATGTTATATTCAAATACGATTGCTCACGTGCAGCGGATGCCTGGCAGCCGCAGTAGAGCGTGCCTGTCTATGGTCAGACGCGTGCAAACAGGCGGAAACACAAATTAACAGTAACAGCTTAATCTTAAATCTTCCTACACCTTAACACATTGTTACAATTCCACGTATTTGCCCTTTCGAGTTCTCATTTATTCTATTAAAAAGTTTCTTTAAAATTCTGATCACTGAATTAATTGATTATACATAATCTATAAAATTTAATTTTTTTTTTTTTGTAACCATCAAAAAACACGATGTCTATGTTAAAATACCGTTAGGCAAAAAACAGTTTCTGCGACCATTATCATCGTTATCATGCGAACGCAGTCTCATGGTAATATACCTCTCGCATTTGCATAAAAAGGCATTTTTAATATTTATCTAATATTATAAATATTTATGATGAATTTCTTTTTTTTGCAGTAATCTGCTTCAGAAAACCTTACGTTACTTATTTATCAAAAATTCCTGATTTAAAGACGTGGTACTCCGTTACGAATATTCTTCGTTCACTCGACGAAATCCTTACACTTCCAAAATTATAAATCAGAGAATAAAAATATTTCATCTGTCGGAGATGAAAGAACACCGGAGCCTTTGGAACTTTGGATAACCCCGCAACATTGTAACCTAGAGTCTACTATAGCAGTAATTAAACAATTGTAGTTATTTAATCGGATTGTAATTGTTCGAGATTGGTGATAGTGAGCTCTGGCTCGAGGCGACAGTCTGTCGCCCAACGTAGCCGCGACCAAGGGATGAACGCTTTGTTTAACAAAGGTATGGAGTAATCCTATAGCTCAAAAGCTTAAAATCCTATAGCTTAAAAGAAATATTCGTGGCGACACGTGACAGTAAATATTCCAACGGTTTTTGTCCCGTGGCTCGCCACGCGCAGACCCTATTCCTGGAGTAAGATAATTGCCAGATGTCGATGCGTCTCCACAGTACATGTTCAGCTAGCTCGAGGGCTCGTTATAAATCTTAAGATTTAGTCAACTAAAGTCCATCAAACAGACAAACAATCTTTGTCCCCACTACGGGAAAATAGGGGAGACCAATTTTTCAACGAGCGGCGTCTCCCACTAGCAACTTCCCCTCGAAAACAGCCAGCATCTTTTTCTAACCACCGGTATAGAGATTGACCAATTAGCGGCAACGACAATTTCCCTTACTTTCTGAACGGAGGCTTTTCTCGACGAATCCGATCTCGTGTCCTTAGACACGCCCCAATATAGTTTTCCTCCGTGGTATCATCGGGACGGGAAAGTCATTCTCGCTCGCGATCTCATCGACTAAAGAGTAACATCTTCGCGATCAGTGGTTATTTCACGTTTTAACCAGACTTAGACTTTGTGAGTACGTCCTTTTGTCATCCCGTTGGCCGCGGCTACGTTGGGCGACAGACTGTCGCCTCGAGCCAGAGCTCACTATCACCTATCTCGAACAATTACAATCGGATTGAATAACTACAATTGTTTAATTACTGTTTTAGTAGACTCTAGGTTACAATGTTGCGGGGTTATCCAAAGTTCCAAAGGCTCCGGTGTTCTTTTATCTCCGACAGGTGTTCTTTCATCTCCGACACATCGATTTCCAATCTGTCTTGAATAGATCGATAAAATCGCGAAGGTGAATATTTTTATGGCCCACGAATATAATTCCAATCGAATTGCCATGAATATTTGATCCGTCAATCGCGTGAAGGTACTTGTAACTCACGCTGGGATGATCCGCGTGAGCGAATTCATCATCACGCGAGATTCCCTCGCAACGCGTTTTCATGTAACGCTATATCCATCGCGTAAACGTGGCCACGTGAACAGGGGAAGGCGGCGAGTGTACGTTAAATATTATGCCGTAGTTGGGTTGGTTAATTGGTCAGAGCAAGCCAGTTAGTTTCATTACGTTATCTCCATCTTCGTGGGTTTCGCACAATGGAGGCCTCTTCCAGTATCGGGGCCACTAGGCCTGCGTACGTTCTAGAGCCTCTTTATCCGAACGAGACCGATTCCTCGATCGAATTCTATCGTTCTCCATAGTTTCCTGCTTTCTTTTTCGTATTTTTCATATTTCGATGAGACATGGATTTTACTAAATGATTTTTTTGACGTATTAGTATGACGTATTATGTAAATAATTTGGAATTTCTTATGTAAACTATAACTGGTGCATAAACACGTTGCGTAAACTTGGCTTAATTCCTGGTTTGTGATAATTCATATGTTCTAATTTTACCGATGAAAATTATATCATCCAGAAAATATGACATTCAAACGCTGATTTCAATGACTGCATCTTCCGAGATGACAGACAACCGTCTGTGTAACTTAAGAACATTTTTTTAGATATAGCGCGAGTTTGAGCTAATTCTGACTGCGAACTGAAGCAATTAGTTATACATATCGTAGCAAATATTTATTGTTTAATATCCACTATTACACTACACACTGTACGATGCGAACAATCGGATGAATTTCCAACTCAATAGCAGTATTGTTTAATCTTAAAGCTGATACAAACGTATTACACATATCGCTGACGTAGTCGACTGCATATGTGCATAGATGAAGTATTATGACAGAATTACCGATACGTATTATGCGAGGATAGGGAACACCATTGGAAATGTCATTGCATGTTAAGAATAACATTATATTGCGACAAAGAAAAGGCATCTATAAGAAATGAGCAGAATTACACAAGCAAAAGCTACATAAATCTCAGATGTATCAAATAAATTCCTTAAAACATGTACGATGAATATATTACGAACACTCTTAAAAAAAGTTCTTTTCAATAAGCTTGAACGCATAATTTTTCGATTCTATTTCCCAGTCCCTCTCATATAACCTCTTTTCCAACATACAACTAAACTACTCAATCTTCCATTTCCTAGCCCGACTTGTAAACTGTTTCCCAGCTTCTCTGCAAGCCTCTCTTCCATCGTATAACCCTCTTCAGTCCTCTTTTTCGATCAGACTTTACTCGAATACAAAAATGCTTATCGTGACAACACATCGTTATACTATTCGCGTGAGAATCAAATTTGATCAAGGATATTTATGTAAATTTACACCTTCGTGTATCAAAGACATTATTTAGATGAGAGAAAAAAAGAAAAAATATGTCAAAAGGCAAAGTTTATACTTTAATGAATGATCAACGAAATAGATTGTAAGCAGAAATTTGTTTATTTACCAAATATTCTGGAACATTATAAAGAATACATTTTTGTATATTAGGAGCGTCTTACGGATTTTCTCGTTTCTAAATTTCCTATAGATGGATAAAACTCCACACTAATGTTCTATCTATGCACATTAATGTCTCAATGAAAATTAATATTTTTACATTGGGTAGGTATTAGGAGAGTATTAATTAAAGAAATGTTGAGATTAACAAGAATAAATTATGCAAAAGATCGCTATGAAGAACGACATCTTTTTATGTAGCACCGAATCTATCGAAAAATAGAATATTTTTATGATGCAGTAGTGATTTTTATTCAAAGCTTCTCTAGTTTCTCAAAAATGCATAGAATGTACGTTGCATAACCATCTATCAACCACGCGTAATAAGTATATGGTAGATAGTAGCAACGACAATATGGAACAAGTTTACTATAGAAAATTAGATCTCCTCGTAGAGGATCGTGCGTTTTAAAAATCACAATGCTTTCGACATTCGTTGAATGTTCTCATCGAAAGCCTTTTCAACTGCCCGCGAACGTTTAAAAATCCACACAGTCTAATAATCGACTCGAGTTAGCGAATAACGAAGATCATAACTTTATCTTGCATTTTTCGATCGAAAAAAGAAAAGAAGCAAAGAAGGTGAACGTAACGAAAAAGAATAAAGAGGATAAGAAGCGCGTGCACGAGAATTACGCGAGCTTCGAAAGATCGTGGAGGGCATCGTTAATGACCCACTCTAAGTGGCGAAGAATTACACGCTGGCACGCTCTCCACGTACCCTGATCGAATACAGGGCCTCTAAAATGCTGAACTACGTCCGCAAGTTTTGTTATCGTTGCCAGAGCGAGGTGACAGAGCTTTAGTGCAAGGTTAGTCGGCGATGAGTGAAGTGGCAATCCTCTGCACGGCCATTATTCTTCGGTAGCGGCTAGGACCAGAAAGGATTTCGTTCGAATTCCTGTCGTGAGTACATTGCTTCATCGGTACATTGGATGGAATATTTCTAAAAACCGACGTTCCTACGCGTCGATTTCGGTTCCTTTCTCTCTGATGTGTCTACATCATTTACTCACGTAGCGAGTCTTCTGGATTTACAGTTTGTCCAAACTATTTCTCATTAAGAATCTCTAAGAAAGTGAATATGATATGGTGTCTTTCTCTCAAGACTATCGGTTTTCTTTATCCTCGATCGAGTCGTTAAAAGTTTGTCTTAGATATTTTATGCAAAGATTGTCAAGAGAAATGTTATCACATTTACTTGTAGGATTTTAGTATTCGAATTATGAAGGTTTAATATGTGTAAAAATATATGTACACATTTTAAAAACCTGTTAAGCTATAGCTACATCGAATTACTCCTAGTAATTTTTGTTTTGAAACGATAAATTTGTCAGTGGTAATTTTCTTCAGTTCGATAGAATTCTGATGTAAAAGTTTTCTAACAGAATACAAAGTCCTGAACTGACTTTCTCTTAAATTCTTGAATTTTATTACAAATGTTTGATCAATAGCGTAAATAATTATGATTGAAGCGATATAACGAAAACCGTAACAATTTTGCCAATTGTAATGTACAAACGAAAAATCGGTCTGTGTCATTTTAACAGATTTAGCAATCTTAGTGTTGAGAGGGTGGTTTTTCATTTCTTTGTTTTAGCGGGGTAAATATAAGAGAACTGTAAGTCGTTAGCTTAGTGGAAGCGCGTTTCGCAGAAATAATTAATGCATCTTTCATTCCATTGTATCAAACTGTGATTAATCGCGACGAACGTGCAATTAAGATGTGTACCGGAGAAAAATCTGCTGCATTTAGTTGCGTGAATTCGAGTTAATCCGAGACAGTGGAGAAATAATCTTATCGATAAATAACACGTAATTTTGTCGTATATTTCATGCCAGGAAACCTTGTCGACTGAAAAATTGTGATTTTCGTAAGTGATAACAAATTTACCAAACAATTTGTTTGTTTCTGATTAGAAAACCGATCGACTTTAAATTCTGAGAGAACGTGTTTCACAAATGATGAAGAATTTTCGAAACAATAGTGGCAAAATCTTTAATTTGATTTCTCAATAAAAAAAATCTGTACTCTCATTATGTTCTTAACTTCGATCGGTTCACACGAATTTAATCTAACAAATCGTTACTTGGTACTGAAATAAACCAAATTTAACATGCAATCTTATGATACAATATTTCAATTATTAATTTTTCATAGAGAGTTTTTCAACGTTTCTTAATTTGAAAACCTAAAGGAACAGTGAAGAGATATCTTCAGTCCTATGTAATTCAAATAAAACACTACAAAATACATTGTTATGGACGCTTGGAAAATTCAAAACAAAGTCCTCCGCGTGAATAGAGATATAGCATACATAGGATTAATCTTTCAATAATTTTCTAATAATATTTACGTATATTCAAAAATATTTCTAACAAATATAATATTAGTAAAATTGTCTACAATTCCAAGAATACATATTTCGCTGAAGATGGTCTCGCGTGAAAGAATTACCTGAATTTAAGTACAAAACAGAAACGAAAG